>NC_034014.1:19376366-19652412 GCF_000346465.2 Prunus persica
ACTTCCTCTCCCTCACTGCTCTGTCTTGGGCTTCCTCTCCTTTGCTACTTTTTACTTGCACTTGCTCTCCTTCACTTCTTTTCCTTTGCCCTTCATCTACCTCACTTGGTTTTCCTTGCACTTCACCCCCTTCAATCCCCTCCTCTTCCTTTTCCTCTCCCTCATTTCTATTACTTGGCCCTTCACCTCCTTCAATCCCCTCCTCTTCCTTTTCCTCTCCGTCAATCCCCTCCTCTTCCTTATGTGCTCCCTCATTTCTATTATTTGGCCCTTCACCCCCTTCAATCCCTTCATCTTCTTTTTCCTCTCCCTCATTTCTGTTACTTGGCCCTTCATCCCATTGAATGTCATCCATTTCCCCATATCCCTTAAATAGATGTGAGACGACACAACGATTCGTCCTCTGTTTCAGTAAAGCTAGGTCCCTCCTTACTTCCTGCTCAAACTGAGGACCTAAACATTGGTCCAACAGTTTTTCCATCCGTATGACCTTTAAGTGAAGGACGTCTTTTTCCCGCTTTACTTGAAACAACTCGGACCTCAACAAGCTTACCACCTTGTTCAACTCATCAAGATCACCACATGAAGAAGGAATTGACTCTGCCGAGACAACAGCAGGGCGATCCTGTGGCCAACTCCAATATGGCTGTCTCATTTCCTCTTCACTTGGACATAGCGCCCGCAACTGAACTGACTGTTTCAGAATACAGACAAGAGTCATACTAAATCATTCTACTTCATAATTTCATTCAATCTTATCAATAGTTCTAAGGGCTGCAAACCAAACCTCTTTGCTCTGGAAAAAATAATTGTTCAACTTTCTCATCTCTGGAACAGACGTAGTAGTTCTCCATCGCAAAATACGCGGGACAGCGGTCGGATCAACAACCTTGCAGTAATTCAGGTCCGCCATTCTAGGAATTAATTCATATACCCAAATCTACACAATTCACAGGACAAAAGTCATTATTTATGTTTTAAAGAAAAACAAAACATAACTGACATGAACATTATTACCATGTACCTGGAAAGCATACGTGAAACCTTTAAAACTCCAGCCACTCCTTTGCGCTTCACCATGCTTATCCTTCTTGCCCTTCTCATTTCTCCGGCTTGTTCCCGTTACCTTACTTTTCCCCTTCCCTCTTCCCTCTTCATTTTCCAAGCTTTTCACATACTTTGTTGGTGCAGAAAATAGACTGTCTTGGGTTTTGTCAAAGGACACCGAACCCCACGGATACCTGTTGAACGCATCCAAGTCCTCTACAAGGGTCAGGTAATTTAGATTGATGTTCAAATGTTTGTCCCTTCCCAAAACCACTAACTCAGCAAAGTAAACAAGAGCTAGCTTGTAGATGTCATCTTCCTCTGTGCACCTCACAAATGCTTCTTCTAAAGCATTGCATGTAATTCCTTCGTCTATAAAATATCTTTTCTGAAGTCTGATTTCATTACTCTCTCCACTGGAAACTTCAGGCACTTCCCCAAAACGAAGCCTTGTGATCAAACAGAAATCCTGACGAGTGAACTGAGCAACGTCACACCCTAATAAGAAACTCAATCCATCCAAGTCTTTCACACCCTGCCCCGCTACTCTACGCAACACAACCCCATGCACAATCTGTCCGCTAAACTGAATCTTATCTATATTCAGAAGATGGCCAAAGCATGATGTCTTGAATTGTTCTAATTGTTCCGCACTCAACTTCGCTCGAATTGCAGCTAGAGATGAATTTGCATGTGAGCAGTTGTTCACCCGTGACGAATATACCTCTGCCTCTGGCCATACCAGCTCCACGTTGGATCCCATTTCCTCAAATACAATGTGAAATAACGTGAACATATATACTACCACGTATTTGCACAATCACAACTAGTCAACCAGGCACATTACAACTTTTACAAAGTACATGAGCATATGGATTACTCATCACAGGCTTTAACATCATCAAAGCAATATGACAATTTTTGTGCAAATACCTGTTAATGCAATGATTATGTGAATTACAAACAATTTCACGTGTTTTATTTATGGATCCATACTCGTGTGAAGTGCAGCAATGTAGGCAAGTTCTGCACTTCACACACATGACAATTATTGTCATCTCATACACAACCCAAAATAAATAAATAAGAAATATAGTGGAAGGAAGCAAAGCAAAGCATGTACTCTGCTATCTGCTTGCTAAGCAATTGCCACATCCTTCTTTCTTTCTACCTTTTTCTTCAGTCACCCACAATCGTCATAGATCAACCTTCATTTCAAATGCTTTGCACTTTTATTCATGAGTTTATTATTATCTGTTCTCATTTCTCATAGGCAAATTTAGTAACAAATGAAATAATATTTATTTCACAAAATATATAAATTCTAGTGCCAGAGAGGTACTCTTCACTCTGCACTGCTTCAAATGTGGAAGGTTTTGAGATGTTATTGACATGTGATTGACTTTATTTTCATTCGTTTTTTAACATATACCCAAGCAAAAATTAACATGCAATTGAAGCACAAATAAGAGATGCCAAATCCAACAACATTGATGGTACAAATTGGGGAAAACCATTACTCTAACCCTAAACTCAAATTCCTTACATTACTCATCAAATGCTTTGCAGTTCTATTCATGAGTTTATTATTATCTGTTCAAATGTTTCTCAGGCAAATTTAGTAACAAAGGAAATCATATTTACTTCATAAAATATATATATATATATATTCTAGCGCCTCTTCTTAATCTGCACTATGCACTGCTTCAAATGTGGAAGGTTTTGAGGGCCTCCTCCAATTCAACACCATTATCTTATTCATATCATTATTGACATGTTATTCACTTGTTATTGACTTGATTTTCTTTCTTTTTTTAACATATACCTAAGCAAAAATTAACATGCAACTGAAGCACAACGAAGAGATGCCAAATCCAACAAAATTTATGGTACAAATTGGGGAAAACCATTACTCTAACCCTAAACTCAAATTCCATAAATTACTCACCAAATGCTGGTTATTGCAAGGTGTCTGTGTGGGGTCTTTCTGTTTCTTTGCTCCACAAATGGAACCTACCACTTCCAACGAATACAGCTTCTCCCCTTCCCCTTCCACTGCTTCGCCTCTTCACTGATTTGGAATCCACACATTTGCCCCTTCTACTCCAAATAAATACTTTCTCGGGGTCTGGAGAACGGAGTGGCGAATCGTTGCCTTCAACTGTCGTTAGCCGTTGCCTTCATTGGGTATCTCAGACCTCTGTGTTTTAGAGAGATGAGTTCTTTCTGTTCAAACTTCGAACTTGCCTCTTCTTCTTCTTTTTCGGACGTGTTTCCCTCTTCTTCTTCTTTTTGGACGTGCTGGATATTCAATTCGGGTTTGAGTTCCTTACCTACCCAATTGTGAAACTTTAACTCAATTCTCCCCAGCCCTTGGATTAATCTGATGGCTATAAAGTGAACCCCTTATAACTTACCCCTTATAACTTTCCACTCATTATAGTCTTGGCGTTTGGTTTTTAGCTGCAATCATTAAACATAAAGCTTTAGTTGAGGGAGGGACAGCTTCGTGGACCCAGTCCACATTGTATTTTAAAAATTCAAACAACTTATTTTTTAGATATTTCTTTAAAAAATATTTTTATAAAAAATCTCTTAACTTCAAACATTTGACAACTCAATTAATTATTATAACTTAAGTGTTTTTTTCAATACAAGCATAGTTTAAACTATATAGGAGAATTCTAACACACATACAACTATGATACCGTGGTGATTCGAACTGGAGACCTATGTTCTGCAAATTAAGTCCATTTTCTATTGAGTTAGACCATATTGGCAACTTCAGTAAAAGCATCGTATTTTTTTTTTTTTTTGTTTTTGTTGTTGTCATAACTAGATGTCGAAATGGTTTTCAATTTATTTATTATTTTTTCAAGATTTGTATGAGAGAACGAAAATTGGATGTTTTGGTTCATAAGATACGTTTTATCTTGTGAAGTAATCAATTTTGAATAGGAAGTTGACTTATGCAGACCTAGGTTACCTTGCTAGCCAATTATCTGAATTTTATAAATATCGGCTCTCGTGAACATAAAGGTGTCTCACACCAAAAATTGTAAAGTTATGCATCACGTGTTTCTATCTTTCATCATTATTGCTTCACCTAAGAGGAGTAATTTAATTCCAACGAAATCGGTCAACACATCTTGAGCAGTACCTTTGTAGAAGACTCTAAATAAAGGACCGGGCGTGTTAATGGTAAGACCACCTTCACCTTACAACTAAAATCACCGTTGAGAATCTTTGCCTAATCTTCTCCATATACTGACACACCAGTTCGTGGTTTTTGCCAAACTGCAATGAGCTTGAATCTCCTTAAAAGGGAGTGAGTTATATGCGTTTCAATTTAATTATATCTAAGCGC
This sequence comes from Prunus persica, assembly GCF_000346465.2. NCBI lineage: Eukaryota > Viridiplantae > Streptophyta > Magnoliopsida > Rosales > Rosaceae > Prunus > Prunus persica. The sequence continues at coordinate 19,380,781 of NC_034014.1, forward strand.
TTCTTGGAAGAGAGAATAATTTTTTTTTAAACTTTCTTGATTGTAATTTCCCCAACACATTTTGTGTGTGGGTGTGTGTATACATCAAATGGAACATTTTATCGTAAATTAATAGTTGAAAAACTTATTATAGTAAAACATTAAGAAATTTTAAGAAATATATGATAGTTAAATTTGATGGTTTAGATTAGAGCTCCGTGTTGAGACTGATAAATTGAGAAAACTCATAGAATTGAATTGGCCGATGTGATTTGGTGTGATTTTTTGTTTTAAATATGTCTATAAATCGGTTCAATTTCGATTTAAGATTTCAAATTCGGTGGTATAATTGAACCGAACCACACCTCACTTTTTTCCCAAAAAAACCTACATTCTCCACGTTGCATCTCCCTATTTCCATTCCTAGATCACAAACCAAACACCTTCAACACCATAACATCCCACCGTGTCTCTCTCATACTCTACGCCTTATCTTCATATTTCTCTGTCGATTGGCCTTCTCTTATTCTTCTTCTAACTCTCTATACATGCTCCTTCTCCCCCCTTCTCTCTCTCTCTCTCTCTCTCTCTCTCTCTCTCTCTCTGTTGGAATTGTAGAGGAGACTCCTGATTTAGTCGGATCTTGCTTGCTCTCCTCCTCTCTGCCTCATTTCTCTGTTGTCACTGCTCGTCCAAACCAAACAAACCGAACCAATTTCCCAATGAATCGATCATAGTCGATTGAAGCATTCGTCAGTTTTGTGTCGATAAAAAAACAACACATTATTGAGGTTGGTGGAGTGTGCAATTCCAGACTTATAGGTGTGGTTGCTCAACCCTAGTTTAGATAGTTTACTTTTTGCCCACCCTAATACAATCACACTCTCACACATGTTTACTTATTAGGAATGTGTATTAGAATGGTTTTAATTCCTGCTTCTTATGTGTTTATTAACTCATGGGTCTTGAAATGATTCTAATTCCTAACTTCTCATACGTATACTAACACACATGAAATTAAAACTTATGTAAGTTTTATATTAAAATTCATAATTAAATATCCTCAAAATCAAGAATAAGATTAACTAAGAAGTATATGATCTCATTCTCATTCCTTGATTACCCTATCTAACTTTCATAAATCATATGACTTCTTCCATTCTAGATGAGTAAACACGATACATGTAATTTGATAAATTCGGGTATGTTTGGTGTCGTCAAAGTTTGAAAGTAAATTTAGGTTTTACTCATAAAAAAACTTTCACTTTTGGAAAAAGCCAAAGCTTTTTCAAAAAAGACAGAAAAACCTCTCAACTTTCAAACCAAAGACATGCAAATGTAAAGGATTCCTTAGGAAATCAAAAAATAAATAAGGGCAATTTTGTCCATTTTGGCTTCTTTTAAAATTTTGCTTTTCCAAAGTCTCCCAAGTTTGAATCCTTAGGAATTCAAAAAAAATGGCAAAAAGGACAAGGCGTGGAAGGAAATGGGACCAGCAGCACACCCCACCAAATAAAATGAAAGCAAAAATTTAATGTACCGTCCCACCTCCACGTTTACTCTGTTAATCTTTCAGTCTTTGCCTCCACTTCTGTCTTCTTGCCGCACTATTAACACTCGAGCGAAATGTGGTTGCCATCTTCACGCGCTCTTTCTTAAGCCCCTCAACTGGGCCCCACCCTCCATAAACAGCGCGCGTGGTCGAAGCCGATACGTATTCATTCCATTTCAATTTGGAAGTCAAAATATTTTCGGGTGAATTGGATTTATTAATTTAGAAGTTTGAAACAGTGCAATCTGTCTTCTTCGCTGTCCGAATCAAAACCCCTTTCCAAAACAGCGTCGTTTTCATTTCCCAGCTCCACTCTTCTCCACTCTCTCTCCCTTTCTTCTTCTTCTCTTCGTGTTCGGCTAGCCTACAGCGGAAGTAGAAAAAGAAGAGCAAAAGCAATCGGCTTTTTCGAAACCCAAAGATCATTTTGGGATTCTTTTTCTTACCCATTTTCTCATTGTAGCTCAGGGTCACTACTTCATTGTTGAAGTGTTCACTCATCTCTACAGAACAGGTTTTCTCAGAGGTATCTATTTTCCTCCTCCTCCTTTGTTTTTGCTTCCGCATGTTGTTTTCGTTATGATTGGGGCATTTCTAGAGTTGGGATCTCATTAAACAATTTGAAAATACCATTTGTTTTTCGTTTTAGATCTAATTGTTTACTAAAAGGCTGTACCTTTGCGGATTGTTTGTACTGGAATTGTCACTCTGTAACTTGATTCTGAATTTGGACTTCAAAATTCATTACTTTAATAAGGCATAAAGTGGTTTACATTTACTTTTCAAGTACGACAAGCAAAGGCTATATAGGCTTTAGTAGCATGTTAATTATTGGTTTTCAGAGAGGCCTACAGGGCTAATGGGTGTTAGGTTTAGTAGGATCAAGACTTAGTATATATCAAATATTTAAATGTCAGGTTGGGAACATTGAGAAATGTGACAAGGGTGTTCTCAGAATTGATACTCACTACTTATTGGTAAAGATTGATTGCTTTTGCCATCTCAGATTGTTGTTGGATTTTATTTTATTAAATTTTATTTTTGTTGGCTTGGTATTGTGAGTTAATAAGAATGAGGGAGGTGAATGGTTAACAGGATGGGTGGAATAGAAGAGTGAGTGGAATGGTTAATGGTACAGTGGAATTCCTTGGAGTTGAAGTGCGATAGTCTTGTGGTTATGCTTTAGGGTTTAGGATTAAATGTGGGGTGGTAAATGGTTTGCAAAAGTTTAACCAAGATGCAAATTTTAATGAACAACAATATGGAGAAAGATAGGCTTAGGAATTGGGAATTGAGATATTATTCCAATTGAAATGAGATGAGGAAAAGTTGAACAAGTGAGTTATTGCACCAACCTGAACAAGAGAGTTATTTGACCGACATAACCTCTCCTCGCTGCTGCAGTAATTATTTTATGATTTAATATTATGCTTGCTGTATGTTTTCCGATCGATGCCAAGCTAACATGTTAATTATGTTCTCTGTTCGTGTAGTTAATTTGATTCAGCTAAGAGATGAAGGGTTGACCTGCCCTGCTTTGTATGATCTTAAGTTGTAATCCGAACATGGATAAAGTGTCTTCTGACTGTCCATACCCAGGATGCTTCTTTTGTGTCATGAAGGAAGGGAATCCAAGCAAGCGAAGAGCAAGCATTCTGAAATTCTTTAGAGAGCTTCCTGCACAGGATGACGATGGACAAGTTCTCCCTATCAGTGGCCTTTGGAACACTGCCATGGCACATCCAAATGATCCTGAGTTCATCGAGCTTGGCATCTTTGAATGTATGGCTGCACTAATATGGAAGGGTCTAAAGAATCGTCGCTGGCTTTCTCATGACCAGAATATATACATTCCTTATTATGCAGCCCATATTATTGGGTCATACACCATGAACATGGAAGAATTTGCAGAAAGTGCTGTGCATGCTGGGGTAATTCCTCCCTTAGTTGAACTTTTGAGAGGAAGGTTAACTTGGGTAGAACAGAGAGTTGCAGTTCGAGCTTTAGGGCACTTGGCTACCTATGCCAGCACTTTTCCTGCTGTGGCAAGTCATGGTGAAATTCTTGAGCTTTCCATTCAACTAGCAATGAGCTCACTAGAAATCGTTTATTCTCATTTTTACCAGTATGTTGACAGAAGGTTAAGCTATCATTGTGATCTGCTCACCCGCGGTATGGGAGGTGTTGAAATGGAGTCCAGAAAGGCAGAAGAATGGGCAAGTCAGTTACAATGCTGGTCCCTCCAGCTTATTAACTGCTTTGCCTTTAAACCAGAGTTTCTTCCTACCATATGCAAGCCTGAATTCTTAACAAAACTACCTGGCATGTGGGGTGGGCTTGTTAATGAAAACTCACCAGCTGGTATTGGTTTATTAAGAACAATCTGCCATCATAAGTTGGGTAGAGGACCTGTTGCTAGCTGTCCTGGTATTATCGAATCATTGTGTAATATTGCTCGGTCATCAGATGATTGGCAGTATATGACTATTGATTGTCTTCTTTGGTTGCTTCAAGACCCTAGTACATGTCATAAGGTATCTTCCACATTAGTGGTTCTTCATCTGGTCCTGCATAGTGCATACACTACTGTTTCTTTTAGTTTTCTTATTATATGCACATCATGATACTGGTATGCCATTGATGAGCCCTTTTTGTAATGGAAAATCCAACTTCTCTGATTGATATTCCTAATTGTTATCCAGTAATTTAACTTTTTTTTTTTGGTCATATCATATCAAGTGTTTTTTTTTCCTTCACGAATGCTTTGATGCATCATATATATTACCTTCGGTTTGGAGCAGAAGTTATGCAGATCTGCATTGTCCTGTTTAAGTTTTTGTAAATCTCATTGGTGGAAGAGTTGTCCTCAGAGTTTCTCTCCAATTTCAGTAATTATGATCATCTTCTTTGAAAAGATTTTGTAAATATTGTCCTATTACATTTTGTATGCACGAGTTCAGAATACTTCACTTCATAAACTAACCTATTATTGTAGTATGTATATCTGGTATGACATCATAATGTATACCATACCTAATGCTACTTAAACCATTATATAGGTGATTGATAAGGCTGTACCCGCACTTGTTGACCTTGCGGAGATTACAACTCTGGGTGATCACAAGAAGCTTGGAGATTCCATTGTTAATGTTCTTGAGGAATGTGTCCAGTCACAAGGGACAGGACGCAACTCTTTCAGTAACAGAACGAAGGAATTGATTGAGGAACTGTTGAATTCCAGACAGAGATTGAAATGGGAAAAGAATATGCCTAAAGAGGATCTCCATATTAAACAGGCAGCAGCTCTAGTGGTCAAGCTCGAAGGAAATTCATTATTTTCATCAGGAAATATATCCGGAGCTGCATCAAAGTACTCAGAAGCGTTGGCATTGTGTCCAATGAGATCCAAAAAGGAGAGAGTTGTTCTTTACAGTAATCGAGCACAGTGTCATCTTCTGTTGCAACAGCCCTTGGCAGCTATTAGTGATGCTACTCGTGCACTTTGTCTTCACAACCCACTGAACCGTCATGCCAAAAGTCTTTGGAGAAGAGCACAGGCTTATGACATGCTTGGGCTTGCAAAAGAGAGTTTGTTAGATGCCATTCTGTTCATAAACGAGTGCTCTCAGTCAAATGATCCTGATCTCTCATTGAGGCAAAATAAGGTTCCTGACTATGCGGAGCGATTGGTTAAAAAGCAGATGCGTGCAGCTTGGTTATTTAGAGAGGCAGCTATCAAACATGGGGGTGTCCACTGTGAGGGTGATGCTGGTGACATCTATGGCCGAGAGACCGATGATTCCGAATGGGAGACAGCAAGTGAGAGCGATATAGGAAATGATGGAAGAGATGAAATGGGCAATGATGATGATGATGATGAGGATGATGATGATAGTGAATGGAAGAATGATGATGAGAGGAAAGAGAAATATGATAAGTCTTCAATGAAAGGTACCGTTAAACATATTCAATACTTGGTATAAAACATTTAATCTGTTTTGTATAGTATTGGTGGAATACAATCATTAGGTTGGAGTAAATATTCCACCACCTAACACCTTTATTTCATTAGTTCCTTTATTTCCCTGGTCCTGGTAATATATGAGTTATATTCTTGTTTCATCCCTTCTAGTGCCTAGATCATCTCTTCAATGAAGCTTCCTTTACGCATTCAGTGATTTTTGTGTAGATGGTGTAATGGGCGGGCCAAGTTGGTTAGTAAACTATACATGTGTATATCATATCCAACTCATACCCACATTGATTTTACCATGAAGCCCCCCTTTGAAAATAAAGAAGAAAAATAATTAAGCTATACTATGCCACATGCACACACACAAACTTATGTCCACAAGGGGTCAGCATACACACACACAAACTTCTCTCCCTCATTCTACCTCTCTTGCTGATCTTGTGAGGAGATAAAAGCCAGGGATTAATTCTCTCTCCAATTTCTCCTGTGAATTGCCCCTCTCTCTCTCTCTCTCTCTCTCTCTCTCTGTGTATATATAGTCCCCTTCTATTGAGGGATATATGCATATCTCTCTCTATCTATACTTTTGGATCTTGTAGTTGTGAGCTTGATATACATTGTTGGCCCATTCTTTGACAGCTTAAGCTTTTGGAGTTGGCCCATTCGTGTAATCTTGCTTGTAGGTGAATGGGAACTTGCGAGAGTTAGTTCTAGTTTGATAATTGTTTGTTCATATCTTTGTAATACTGGATAGATATTTGATAAAGTTTAGTCTTTGAGATTATATCATGATAGAATATTATGTATAAATAGTTGTAAACTTATCAAAATTTGTATTTCCATATCCATTAATTGGTCAAACTTAAACCTGTTACTTAAAATTTTACGCTGTGAAAGGGTTCACCTTGGAGTCATAAAGTTCAGTCAATTCCTGATGGTATTGAGTTGTTTTCAACTTTCCATTGCTAGCTGATCTTGACTCCCTATTGTGACTGTCATATACTCTTTTGTCAACCTTTTACCTTTTCCTTCTTAAGCTTTGGTTAACATGTGCAAAACCATCCTGTATTTTAATGCGGGCATATTGGATCTTTGAACGTCTAAACATTTTACATGGAAACCTTGACTTGTTACAGACCTAAAGCATGGATACAATGTGCAGCTTGCGGAAGATGAGCCATGAATTTAAATGTGGTGATCACCAATCAAACGTGAGCACAATGCAGCGACAGCAACAGAATGGAAACTTGGACAAAGCTTTGATTGAAGTGATTTCATTTTCAGGATCACCTAGCCTTACAGAGGTTTCAACAGCAATTTTCATAATCTGTCCTGAAAGAATGCTGAAAAAGTAAACATATTCTGGTCAATTTGTGTCAAATATTTAAGGTTGTTATGTGCTTATTTTGAATGTTACTCTCAATTTTTTTTGTGTGTAAAATTTCAAGTGTAGAAAAGATAAGGTTTTAAAGTCTAGAGAGAGTTGAGTTTAGAAAGTGTGGAGCTTTGAGTGATTTAAGAGGGTTGTGTATATAAAACTTCAGGGGTTTTTGTTTTGACTTTTGAACTACCATCCATCAGCATTTGAATGGCAATTGTGATTTTCTTCTGCTACCTCTATCCTACACCATTTTGAGTAAATCAAATGTTCAAAACCCTTTTTGTGTGTGTGTGTGTGTGTGTATTTTCATGTTAGTGTCCATATGCATCTATTCCAGGGAAAATTTTACGAGTGATGCGCTGTAGCTTTGCAACAAGAAGCATAGAAACAACTTTGTGTAAGGTATTACAGAGACTTATTGGTGTATCTGCATAATGGAAGTGGGAGTTTTAACTTTCAACTTTAGGAATGAGGAAACATTTGAACAAGCAGATCATAGGCCTCAGAAAGAAAAATACTCAACAATCCTCTTTTTCTAGTGTTCCGAGACATCTGCAACCCGAGGGATAGACCCTTTATTATTCATCAACAGACCAATAAGGGCATCCTTGTTGAGTTTTAGCTTCTCACTCAAACTCATCATCATAAAAGTACATTTCTTTAGGTTTTTTAACTGTGAAAAAAGTTTGGGTGTTGCCAATTTCTTTTGTCAGTCATTTTAAGTAATTTTTTTTTTTGGTCGAACATTTTAAGCAATTTATACAAGGATAAAGTTGTAATTAAGAATTTTATTAATAAATAATTCAGAAAATTATTAATATGAATAATTAAAAAAATCAATTAAAAAACATTTTGAAATTAGATGTAGTCCCTTCACTAATCACACCATCTCGTTTTTTCACACGATAGAGTAAAATAGGAAGATTAATTACTGGATAGTGGCCTTTTTACTGATTTTATGTGTACAAAAGTAATTCTAGTATACGTGGGTTATGTCAGTTGGTCAGGACAGTAAGTCCGCACTAAAGTACCCTCAATTTCTGTATATTAAATTACTTGAGAGTAATTTGGATTCTTGATTGTATAAAAAAAAAATAAAAATAAAAAAAAGTAATTCTAGTAAATACACCCAAAAAAAACAAAAACAAAAACAAAATTCCTTGTCCTAGTGGTACTTGAAATGTCGACTTACTTCTCCCCAAAGCAAGTAGACGCGTTAAACGGCACCAATTCTCACCTCCTTTAATTCGTCTGTGTCTACAAATTCATCCCACTAGTAACCCAATCACCCAGCAAGTTAATTAGTATTTCCCCAATATTCTTTCCATTGTTTTGATCAGATCAGACCTATCGGGTTTTGAAGAGCCTCTTCCTGTTGTTTAAAGATGAGTTCAAGTACTGCATTCACAGTAGCATACCCTGAACCTTCTTATTACAAGTGGGTTACACCACCAAAGCCTGTTTACTTGTGGGCTTCAAAACAACAACCTGCTCGTTGTCCCAAAACAGAGCCTCAAATCCTCCTCCCCCTCCTCCTCATCGACGTACCAACACCAAGATGAAGGATGGCGGATTCTGGAAGCGTTGGTTTGCTGGCTTCTGTTGCTGCTGCTGTTTTTAAACCCCATTGTTCACTCCAATATCATATACATCTGTCTTTCTTTTGTTCTTTTTTCTTTTTTCTCTTCAGGTTCAGGGTTTCAGGGTTTGGGATGATGCTCATTAGATGCTACTACTTGGCAATTTTTTTTGTCGTTAGTGTGATTGTTCTTTATTTCACCAAAAATAGTTACAGAAGTAATTTAACTAGTTGTCAGCACCTTGCACTCATGGTACTCGATTCTTGTAATGCATATATGCAGTCGCGGATCGCAGAACTTGAATTTTGACTTCATGGTTATATGGCGTTTGGATGAGAAAATTGAAAGTACGTATCAAGTGATCATAGCTCGAGGATGTGTTTGGGCCAAAAAATCAGAGGCTGGCCCGGGCAACAGGTAGACCCTAGCATACTGGGTTCGCCTACGGGGGAGGCTAGCCCGAGTTTTGAATGACGTCAGCGCCGCTACAGTACTGTCAACGGCTAGCAGCCACGTGGCAGCTTTTGGGCACTTTGATCAGATTTTTTCCCCTAATCCAATGACAGCCAATTTTTGTGCAATAAAAAAAATACCCAAAAATTAATGAATTTTTTATATAAATACATACCAATACTCTTCGTTTTTAACACCAAATCCTTATACATTTTCTTCTCCTTCAACTATTTTTCACTTTGTACACAAATTTTTATTCACTTTCAATTTTCAATTTTATTCATTTGTTCAATTTTCATTTTTATAATAAATATGGACATGTGGCGACCGAAAATTTTATCTGAAAATATGAGATGAGAATTTTATATAATAAAAAATGACACATGAAAACCGAAAATATTATCCAAATTAATTGTTTAGGCAAAAAAATTTGTGAAAAAAACAAATAAATGAATAGTATTTGCCCTTTGTCATAGCAACTGCTGGAAACACACATTGCTTTATTGCAAGGGTAGCCACTTTTGTGAAAAAAATAAAAAAATGAATAGTATTTGCCCTTTGCCATAACAACTGCTGGAAACACACATTGTTTTTTTGCAAGGGCAGCTACTATTCACATGAATAGTGGCTGCCCTACTCCTCCCCCCTTGCGTCATGGCAAAGAGCAAATTGCTAGAAGTGCTCTTAAGAATGATGAAATTGGAAGGTATCCTCGCACACTATTAACAAACATGAGACTCACTGTTAGTGCAGCAATCAAGCCCGGTCAACTCTCCTCCAATTCCTCCACAAGATCTTCTCCTTCATTGTCTTGATTAGATAATAGCTGTCATTGATTCTAATTACTGATTAATTGTAATTGATTGTATTTCATATTTCTTACCTTTTGTATCTCTACTAAAGTGTGTATATAAACTGTATCAATGATAATGAAATATTCATCGGGAAATTCTCATTCACATGGTATCAGCCTTTCAATTCTTCCACTGAAGTCACCTCTTCTTTCTTTCTGATCCTCATGGCCTCCTCTCTTCCCGGCCCTAACACCTCCCACTTTCTCAAACTTGACGCCTCCAATTACCTTCTCTGGCTCCGCCAAATAAAGTCGTTTCTCATCGGTCATGATCTCTGGAAGTTTGTCGATGGCTCAAATCCTTCCCCATCTGAATTTATCACCTCCACTACCACTACTCCTTCTGCTGCCCCTGACACTCCCTCCTCAACCACCACTGTTACCAAGTCTAACCCTGATTTTCTCTCTTGGTATCAACAAGACCAACTCGTCGTCAGCTACATCACCACAACTCTATCTCCGGCTGTTCTCTCCTTAACCGTGGGTCATGACTCTGCCCAATCAGTTTGGGAGTGCTTACAGAACCATTATGCCCAACGCAATCTTGCCAGTGCGTCCACTCTTCGATTCCAACTTCATGACATGACCAAAGGATCTCAAACTATAGATGAGTATCTCAACCATGCAAAATCTCTTGCCGATGCCCTCTTCTCCATTCAAAAGCCTGTCTCCGATGAAGATCTCGTCACGGCTGTTCTCCGTGGCCTTGGTTCTGACTTCTCCATGCTTATCACTACCATCCTGAATCAACCCACTCTTCCAAGCTTCACAGACCTTCGTTCTCGTCTGCTGGTCTTTGAAAACCAGACCTCTCGCTCCTCGGCCTCCGCAGACAATAGCACAGCCCTCATCACCACTCACCCTCCTTCCCAGCCAGGCTCCTTCACCTCTCCTCACGGATCCTCCCATCCGCGCGGTGGTTCTCGTGGTGGGCGCCACGGTGGTCATCGTGGCTTCTCTCGTGGTGGCTCTCGTCGTGGTGGTTTTCAACGATGGCATTATCCTACACATCTTGGCCCCCCCACCTTCTTGGCACAACCCTTGGAATGGTTCTCACTCTCCTCGTGGCTCTGCACCACGACCCACTTGGAATCAACAAGGAATCCTTGGCCCATCTCCTCCAAATTGGTGCTCCACGTGTTCTACAACTCAGCATGCTGCTGCTCACTGCCCTCACAAATATTCTGGGCCTGAAACCTTTCCACCTTTTGCTGGTGCTCACATGATTCAGTCCCATGACCCCACTTGGTATCCAGATACGGGTGCCACTCACCACATGACGGGCCAACTCTCTACCCTTCAGCAGCCCCAATCTTATAATGGTAATAACTCAGTATTCATGGGCAATGGTGATTCCCTTCCTATCACCCAAACTGGTAATCTTCCCATTTCCCTTGGTTCCTCTCCTTTCTCTCTCCGTAATGTCTTTGGTGTTCCTCACCTTACAAAAAATCTTCTTTCTGTTGCTCGTTTTACTCAAGATAATCATGTCTTCTTTGTGTTTGGTCCAAATTTTTATCGCATTTTTGACATACATACTGGTAAATTCCTTTTTCAGGGCCCCTGTAAGGATGGGCTATACCCCATGTCGCTGTCCTCCGCTTCCGCCTCTTCTGTTCCTCGTGCCTTCATCACCGTCTCCTCCTCCACTTGGCACAACCGTCTCGGTCATCCGTCTTCTTTAGTTCTCTCCAAACTCCGCTCCCACTTAGGATCCCCATCTCCCTTCAATAAAGAATTTTGTACGAGTTGTGCTCTTAGCAAGTCTACTCAATTACCATATTCTATAAATCAAAATCATGCTCCCTCTTTATTTTATCTTATTCATTCTGATGTATGGATGTCTTCTATTCCTTCTGTGAGTGGCTTCCGTTACTATGTCTTGTTCACTGATGAGTTCTCCCGCTATTCCTGGATATATCCCATGAAAAATAAATCTGAGGTCTTCACTCACTTCAAAACCTTCACAGCCATGATTCAAAATATTTTCAACTCTTCTATTAAATTTCTACAAAGTGATAATGGTACCGAATACGTTAATCTTGCCTTCTCTGAGTTTTGTAAATCTCGTGGTATTCAACAACGCTTTTCTTGCCCTCACACACCTCAACAAAATGGTCTTGCTGAACGTAAACATCGTCATATTGTTACCATGATTCGTACTCTCTTAGTCACATCCAAAGTCCCTTATCGTTTTTGGGCTGATGCTGCCCTTACTGCCATCCATTTAATTAATTTGACCCCCACACCGGTCCTCAATTGGATCACTCCTTACTCTGTTCTCTTTCATCGCCCTCCATCCTACTCTCATCTTCGTGTTTTTGGGTGCTCCTGTTTCCTACATCTAGGTCCCTATGTTCCTAACAAACTTATGAGTCGTTCCATCGAATGTGTCTTTCTCGGTTATAGTATTCACCATAAGGGTTACCGTTGTCTTGATCCAAACACTGGTCGGGTTTATGTCTCTCGTAATGTAATATTTAATGAAATGTGTTTTCCATTTAAGACTCCACAGGTTGTCCCTAACTCCCTCCCCACTACGGTTGATCTTGACATCCTACCCTTGGGCCTGCTACCTGCTCCACTGAATCCAACCACACCATCCGCACCTTCCAGCTCAAGCCCACTGCTGGCGCCAGCACCCATCAGTTCTGGCCCAACTCCCTCTCTTGAATCCTCGCCTCTTGCAAGTCCGCCCTGCCCCAGCCTTCCACCAGGCCCAGATATACTACCCAGCCCGTCTCCCCTTCTAGATTCCAACATCTCTTCAGGCCCCAGCCTCAACCAGTCTCCGGGCCCGTGTCCAGCCGACCACGACCTCCCCACTTCTCTCGACCCGCCTGCCTCTCCATCTTCGACATTGGCCTCTCCTCCCACCCAGCATGCCCCTGCTGCCATACCGCCCTCTCATCCAATGGTCACCCGTCTCCGTGCTGGGGTCATTCAACCCAAAACACGCACTGATGGAACCGTGCGGTACCCTCTTCCTCATGGTTTACTTTCCGTTGGTGTTACTAACGAACCTACTTGTTTCTCTCAGGCTCAAAAACATGCAGAATGGCGTTCTGCCATGACCGAAGAAATCAACGCCCTCCTTAAAAACAATACGTGGTCTCTAGTTCCTCCTTCCCCCTTGCATGCTCCAGTTGGCTGTAAATGGGTCTTTCGGATTAAGCGGAACTCTGATGGCAGCATTGAACGCTACAAGGCTCGTCTGGTTGCCAAAGGTTTCCACCAACAACCGGGTCTTGACTTCACTGAAACCTTTAGTCCGGTTGTCAAGCCCGCCACCGTTCGTACCGTTCTGAGTCTAGCAGTCTCTCGCGGGTGGTCTCTCCGCCAACTTGATGTTAAGAATGCTTTTCTCCATGGGTTTCTAGATGAGGACGTTTATATGACTCAACCCCCCGGGTTTGTGGATCCCACTCGGCCTCACTATGTTTGCAAGCTCCATAAGGCCTTATATGGTCTCAAACAAGCTCCTCGGGCTTGGTTTCATCGCATTAGCACTTTTCTCCTCTCTACTGGATTCACTCAAAGTTGGGCGGATGCTTCTCTTTTTATTTATCATCATGCGCACCACACAATTTTCCTCTTGTTATACGTTGATGACATTGTCATCACTGGCAGTCATTCTGGATTTCTTCAGCAATTTATCTCTGCCTTGGGTTGTGAATTTGAAATTAAGGATCTTGGGGCCCTCAGCTATTTTTTGGGTCTCCAGGTCACCACCTCCAATGGGTGTCTTCATCTCTCTCAACTACAATATGCTCATGATCTTCTCACACGAAGTCATATGCTGGATTGCAAGCCCACCTCCACGCCATTGGCAGCCAAAATATCTCTTTCCGCCTCTGATGGTGACTTGTTGTCCTCTCCCACCTCTTATCGTGAACTTGTGGGATGTCTCCAATATTTAACCATCACACGTCCTGACTTGGCATTTGCGGTCAACACCGCCGCACAATACATGAGCGCTCCCCGCACCTCTCATATGATCGCTGTCAAGCGTATTTTGCGCTACATCAAAGGGACTCTTGATTTTGGGTTAACACTTTGTCCTCAGTCCTCTCCCGCCCGACTGACCGCATACTCTGACGCCGATTGGGCCGGTTGCCCCGACTCTCGCCGCTCCACCACCGGCTACTTGATATACTTGGGGAACAATCTGATCTCCTGGTGTTCCAAAAAGCAGCCCACAGTATCCCGCTCCAGTACCGAATCTGAATATCGGTCCTTAGCCCATGCTTGTGCCGAGACAACCTGGTTATCTTATCTGCTCGTCGAACTTGGCGTTCATCTCCAATTTCCAATCACTCTACACTGCGACAATCTCTCCGCCACATACTTGGCAGCCAATCCCGTTTTTCACGCTCGTACTCGTCTTATCGAGCTCGATTATCACTTTGTACGAGAAAAGGTCTCCTTAGGCAGCCACCGGGTCTGTTTTATCCCTTCCATTGATCAACTTGCCGATCTTCTCACCAAACCTCTTCACAAACCACGTCATCATCTCCTACGAACCAAACTCGTCAGGCCTTGCCCGTCCGGTTTGCGGGGGGGTGTTAGTGCAGCAATCAAGCCCGGTCAACTCTCCTCCAATTCCTCCACAAGATCTTCTCCTTCATTGTCTTGATTAGATAATAGCTGTCATTGATTCTAATTACTGATTAATTGTAATTGATTGTATTTCATATTTCTTACCTTTTGTATCTCTACTAAAGTGTGTATATAAACTGTATCAATGATAATGAAATATTCATCGGGAAATTCTCATTCACACTCACATTGATTAAAAAAAAATAAAAATTCATGTGCATCTTCAGAATTCTAAGTTCTAGTGGAAGTTCAATAATAATTAGGTACTAGACGTTGAAAATTACGGTTATATTCTCAGGATAACGAGGAATTCATTATTAACAATGTTTTTTTTTTTTGGTTCAAAAAATATTAATGTTGATGTGTATGATAATGTTTGAATAAGTATATTGGAGGTTTGTCATGGCAGTTCCCCCACTGTTTCGGATCTTTGGAGCAATGCTCAATTGTTATCATTGTATGGAGCTTTTACGACTTGATGTTTACAACATATTTTTTGTGTGTATTGTTAATAACTGATATTTATATGCTATGAATTTATTTTTTATTTTTTATTTTTAATGTATTACGGCGTGCGACTGAATACGTCCTAATTTTTAATAATGGGGAATGCATTATTAACAATGCTTTTGTTTCGTTCAAACAATATTAACGTTGATGTGCATGATAATGTTTGAGTAAGTATATTGGAGGTTTGCCATGGCAGCTCCGCCACTGTTTCGCATCCTTGGTGCAATGTTCAAGTGTTATCATTGTCTTTATTTATTTTTGAAGATTTGGCTGCTAGAACACTCACCATAGTTTAGAGGTTGCCATGGTCGTGATAATTTTAACATGACGTTGTAAGTACACAACTCGAATTGATCAATATGAAGTTGGCACGTATATGTTAGGGTTGATCTATACAGTACTTAACTAATAAGGAACATAAACTTGCCGAGCTAAATAATCCGGTTTAGATTCAACAAAGCTTGTTAATATGTACTTTTTTATATGTGGTTCAAATATGACTAGTAGCACCTGGTGATATGCATTCGCGCTAAAGTATTTTCTGTGAGAGTTCAAGTTGAGAGGCCAATCCATTATAACGTGAGCGAATTTTGATTATAAAACTTGGGGGGTGGTGTCACGGAATTTCTCATACATCTCCATCTCTTTTTATACCTATAAATATAATTCAGATGGAGTCAAAAAAGAAAGGAAATTTGGGGGTTGTGGCCCTTGATTGGTTACACATCGAAGCCCATTGAAAAAAGCGGCAGTCATTTGCCTTGTTGTAATCGTCCTATTATTTTTTCTTCCCTGCGTACGTACGCGTTGTTGCCGCCCGGTGAAAGCAACCAAAAATATTACCGACCTTCTGAGTTCTAAGCAGCAAACCACTCCGATTCTAAGCTGCTTTAATTAATTTTTCTCTCTATATAAATTCATCATCTGCCATCTTCTCAATAGCCCAATTACCTGTTCATTCTTTTCATCACTTTGATTTTCTTCTCTCCATCGTCTACTTTAGTGATAATGAGTTCAGCTACTACTCAGACCACAGTAGCACACCCTGCACCTTATTATGTACAGGCCCCACCACCACCAGCTGGGTATCCCACAAGAGATGACCAAAATCCTCCTGCTGCTGCTCATGGACCTGTAGAAACCAAGTCCAAGGGTGATGACTTCTGGAAGGGATGTGCTGCTGCTTTGTGTTGCTGCTGTCTGTTGGATGCTTGCTTTTGAACTTCATCTATATGTAATTTGAGTTTCTAGTTTACTTTACTTGGTTTTTCTTTTTTACACGATGAATGGTTTCGAATTAATTCACCTTGCTGTCATATCAGTTCCTTCAGTTGATGATGTTAATTTGATCTCCATTTCCTGGCCTATTTTGTCATATATTCTCTTCTAACAAGGTCTGATTCCTTTGATTTATCTTTCTATTATGCTTTCTTTCGTACTAATAGTGGAACGCTCGCAACTAATACAACCTTTCGGCCTATTGCTCGGGGAATTTTGGGATAAACACTACTTTGAGGATAAATAGTATAAGATGAGAAAGAAAGCACCCAGTGCTCATCATGAGCTTCAATCCGAAGCATCATTCATCTTCAATTTTTGGTATGAACATAAGCCTAGAATTTGATATTTTTAAATTCTTGCTGATCAAAATCTTCATCATGAGATTAGTGAGTGATTAACACTGTTGAGGAATGCTTTTTCTTCCCACCTCATGAGCAGCTTTAGGATTATAGCGAAAAAAATTACTTCTAGAAAGTGCCACTATCTCAGAGAAGATATTTCTTTTTCTTGCAAATTATAATTTGACATATGTGCAAAAATAATTCATAAAAAACGCAAAAAAATAAAACTTTTACACACGTCTCAAACTGCCATTGATATAAATATCAAAACTTCTTCCTTTACTTACGGGGGAATGGAGGGAAGTATTTTCTTAGTAGGGCCCATTGCGTTTTGCTTAGTAGTCTTTTTTTGTTTCTTTCTTTCTTATTTCTTCTTTTTGGGGTCTGAACTGCCCCACATAGATACACGGTGTAAACTGTAGCCACCCGCGTAAGAGACACTAGTAAGATATCAAATATATATCTTCCCAGAAACAACCACTCCAACAATTGTCATCTGCTTTTCTTGATCTATAAATTGCGCCTCATCTATCGTCTACCCAACAAACCAAACCCAGCTAAGTGTTTCACTTTGTTTTCATTCCCTTCTGTTTCTAGCATCTCTCTTTTATTTTCTTCTTCTACCTCCATAGAATACTTTGAAGGCCCTTAGAAATATTATTCAAAGATGAGTTCATCAACTTACTCCGGAGCAGCATACCCTCCCCCACCTTGTTCTACACCGCCGGGTCAGGCTCCACCACCTGCTGGTTATCCAACAAGAGATGCCCCAAATCCCCATGGACATGGAGCTGTAGAAACAAAGTCAAAAGGTGATGGCTTCTGGAAGGGATGCTGTGCTGCCTTGTGCTGCTGTTGCGTTTTGGATGCATGTTTTTGAACATCATCCAGGAGATTCTTGAATTGAGAGCCCAATAATCCACATATATCTTTCGTTTGTGAATTTTATTTTAGACACATTTATTTCAGTTTTTCCGTTGTTATACTTCTATGAGGAAGGGACCATGTCGATTTCCTATTTAGTGATCCTACGTACCGATTGTCCAATTCTTTTTATTGTATAATGATTCTTATAATAAAATTTCTTCATTTGCAGCTAATATAAGGAAATCATCCATGAATTTTTCTTGAATCATGATCTTTTGGCTCAACTTTATCCTAGTTCTACTGGGAGTAACCCCATTTTTCACCTTGAATTGGTCAAAATATTTGGAATTTTTTACTTTTTTTTGTAGAGGATTAGATCTAGTAACTGGAGTTCATGGCTAGCTCACACCATCATTTAGTTATTGCAATTCTTTTTTTCTGATAGCGGGCGGGTCACATGTATAGAATCAACTGAAGCATTGGTCATGATATAAAAGATATTTTATAGAGGCTTACATTCCAAATGTGGGACATATCGCTTAACCCAACAATCTTAACTAGTATAATACGAAATGAAAAACAATGACTGATGTTTCATTTCCTTAATATGTCGGATGAATTCCAATGCAAAAAATAAATAGAAAATCTTTATGACGTTAAAAAATTAAAATTAAACATAACATTAATTAAATTCAATAGGAAAAAAAATCCGACGGTCCAAAAAATACAATATACACTTTTGACATTTTACCTCTCTAGTGGGTGAATGTAAATTTCAGGTTGAAAATTGGTTTTACATCTTGGAATATTCCAATCAAGATACCACCGAAGATGTAAAAGTCACTTACATCCTTATTTTTATATATTTGCATTGGAGATGCTCTTATATGTGCTCTTCAGTTTGATAGAGTATTAAAATCTCATTATAGAGATATGGAAAACAATTTCTTGGACAAATACAATTGCAAAAAGTATAATAAAAGTCATGTGTCCACGTGTGCACTAATGTTATTTTTGGTACAATCTATTTCAATCTAATCTAAATTATAAGGAGGGAGATTTGAACTCGAGTGCAGAATAGAGAACACATCTTCTTTAACCAACTTGGCTAAGCCCTTACTTGCACTAGTGTTATATAACTATAAAATGTGAATGAAATCATTGATGCAAATGTAACGGCAAAAAAAGAAACTGAAAAATTTAATGTAAAAAGTTTTTATCCAGGTGTGAAACTATAATTTATTTGTAAAGGACAAATATCAAGTGACTGCTAAGTTGTTTTGGCTTTAACCTACAAACAACTAAGGAGGTTACCATCTTGAAGAATACTTCTAGAAAGCGAGACGCACAAAGGTTGGCTCTTTAAAACTAAGAAGGAGCGCATTCTCAAAACAAATGGGATTTTGACACTTATCAAAATTCAAAATAAAAAAAATTAAAAGAATATCAGAAATAATAAAAATAAAATGAAAATGACAAGTGTCAAAAACCCATTTATTTTGAGAAGGACCCAAAGCTTTTTTCCAAGCCAACTATGTTGGATATCCTCTCACGAGTTGGATATAATATGATTTGCACTTTCCTACGTACCTTCCGCTGGCTAGTCCGAAAGTAATAAGAAGAATAACATTTTGTATTTTTCTTCTCCACATACATTTTGGATTTGCACGCGGTGTAGTGTTGCCACCCGCGTTAAGACACTAATTATTGACCTTCCAGGAAATGAACAATCACTCCAATTCCCATCTGGTTTTCTTCATGTATATACATATAAAATGGGGCTTCATTCATCAAATCAAACCATCCAATACAAACCAAACCCAAACTAGAAATACTCAGCTTATTATTTTTCAACTAAAATGAGTTCGTCGACTAATTCCGCAGCAGCATACCCTCCTCATCCCCAACCTTACTCGATGGCGCCTGGATCTTATTACGTGCAGGCTCCGCCACCTGCTGGTTATCCCACAAGAGATGCTCCAAATCCTGCTTCCGCTCATCATGGGCCTGTAGAAACCAAGTCCAAGGGTGATGGCTTCTGGAAGGGATGTTGTGCTGCCTTGTGTTGTTGTTGTCTCTTGGATGCTTGTTTTTGAACATCATCATCCTATGTGATTTTTGAATTCAGCCCAGTAATCATATATTACTTTATTCGTTTGTGAATTATGTTTTCCTCACTTTCTGTAACTTTTGCGTTATTATTCGATTATGTAATTCTTGTTGTTGCATTATTCGTATAGTAAAATTCTATAATTTGTTCAAATAAAAGAGACAAGTTTTTGTGAGTATTAAATAGTTTCACGTTATGATATTAACACTGTACATTCACGAATTCGCTTGAAAAAAAAAAAAGAAAAGAAGAAAGAAAACATGAACTCGGATTCTGAAGTTATTAACTGTATTTTAGGCTGGGTGGGGTATGCAATGTCATCAGTTGATGACGTGGGAGAACGTGTGACCAAACATGTGGAAAATGTATATTGGCCGTTCAATCTAATATCCATACAATAATAGAACCCTTATGTCATTCGATTTGATACTGCCACCATAATAGATAAACAATAGAAGATTTGAGGAAGAGTTTCAGAAGGAAAAACAGAGGAAGATGGAGTAGTTGTTTGAGTAAAACTTCTATGGTGCAATTCTTAGACAGTTTTGGGTATTTCTCAGATTCTTTGCTTAAGACAAAAGCCTAAGGCTTATATATACAAGGATAGATAAAATCCCAACCATCCATGCGGCGTATTGATCGACCATACAATAAAGTCAAAAAGTCAAACTATTTGTATCACAATCTTTGAACTTCTTGTGCTGTGAATGATATGCCTTGTTTAAGAACTTATTTGTATCACAATCTCAATTCTCCTATTCACCATATTCTTGGACTGTTATATTCTGTGTTGCTTTTTATTTAGTTCGAAATCTTTCCTGTGATGAATGGTTGCTCTAAAATTATTTATTAAATACTTGAGGCAAGGGACTTAGCTCCATCTATTTTTATAGGATGAGAGCTTGTGAGAATTCCCTGTAAATGTCTCCTCTCAAGACCCCCGCCCCCTCTATTCTTTTTGCTCTTGTTTTGGCACATTGATGATTGATGTGTGATGCGATCTTTATGATTTATGCTTGAATGCCTGTACTTTTCAGTGTTCTTCGTTTGTTATTGCTGATTAATAACAACCTTCTTGTGTGATTGGTCCATTACATTGTTTGTGCTAACTTTCCTTCTCAAATTTGATTACTTAGAGTCAGCAATCTCTTTGACGAACGACTTTATAGAAACAGCAATCTCTTTGACGAACGACTTTACTAAGGTGCTATCCAAGCACCCAGGAAGCATAAAAGGTGAAGTTGTAGATAATAAAAAATAGATATTTGTTGATTAGCAAAAAACCCAACAAGAAATGGAGGGAAATGGTTCCAAATTGGTGGCAAATGGGTCTGAAGCTTTGAAGAGGTCAAAAGGAATTGATTTAACGATTATATCCCTTATAAAATAGGGATTTAACGGTTTTTTTGACGAATGAACTATTTAAGAGCACCTATATTAATGTTAAGGACCATAGGTGATACAAATTTTTTTTTTAACGATGCAATTTGATAGTTTCGCAAACATAGAGACGTTTTGTGATAAAAATCTTTTTGCAAATTATAATTTGACATATGTGCAAAAATAATTCATAAAAAACACAAAAAGAAAAACTTCTACACATATATCAAACTGCCATCGACATAAATGTTGAAACTTCTTCTTTACTAACGGGGATGGTGGGAAGTATTTTCCATAATATAATTGCTCTTTCCTACGGAGGTCGTCCACTCCAAAAGTAATTATGAGAACAGAATAGGGCCCATTGCGTTTTGCTTAGCAGTCTTGTTTTCTTTCTTTCTTTCTTATTTCTTCTTTTTGGGGTCTGAACTGCCCCACATAGGTACACTGTAGCCACCCGCGTAAGAGACACTAGTAAGATATCAAATACGTATCTTCCCAGAAACAACCACTCCAACAATTGTCATCTGCTTTCTTGATCTATAAATTGCGCCTCATCTATCATCTACCCAACAAACCAAACCCAGCTAAGTGTTTTCACTTTGTTTTCATTCCCTTCTGTTTCTAGCATCTCTCTTTTATTTTCTTCTTCTACCTCCATAGAATACTTTGAAGGCCCTTAGAAATATTATTCAAAGATGAGTTCATCAACTTACTCCGGAGCAGCATACCCTCCCCCACCTTGTTCTACACCGCCGGGTCAGGCTCCACCACCTGCTGGTTATCCAACAAGAGATGCCCCAAATCCCCATGGACATGGAGCTGTAGAAACAAAGTCAAAAGGTGATGGCTTCTGGAAGGGATGCTGTGCTGCCTTGTGCTGCTGTTGCGTTTTGGATGCATGTTTTTGAACATCATCCAGGAGATTCTTGAATTGAGAGCCCAATAATCCACATATATCTTTCATTTGTGAATTTTATTTTACACACATTTATTTCAGTTTTTCCGTTGTTATACTTCTATGAGGAAAGGACCATGTCGATTTCCCATATAGTGATCCTACGTACCGATTGTCCAATTCTTTTTATTGTATAATGATTCTTATAATAAAATTTCTTCATTTGCAGCTAATATAAGGAAATCTTCCATGAATTTATCTTGAATCGGGATCTTTTGGCTCAACTTTATCTTAGTTCTAACGAGGGAGCAACCTCATTTTTCACCTTGAAGTGGTCAAAATATATGTGAAATTTTTTTACTTTTTGTAGAGGATTAGATCTAGTAATTGGAGGTCATGGCTGACTCACACCATAATTTAGCTATTGCAATTCTTTTTTCCTTGGTAGCGGGTCACATGTATAGAATCAACTGGGACATTGGTCATTGATGCAAGAGCATATGGGTGGATTAAGATAGATATTTAGCATTTAATTAGTTATTTCATGATATATTGTTATTTTCTTACTTAGGTAGTTTTAAGATATCTTTTATTATTTCACTACTACAAAAAGTGAGAAAGACGACCAGAAAACAACGACGGTCTAAGTGAAAACCGTCGTGGTTTATAAAAAGACGACGGTTCTAAAAACACCGTCGTGTAATACAACCTTAGACAACTAAAAAATGGAGTTTCAAATGGCTGTTCAAAAACAACGACGTACATAATTAAACAACCGACGTCTATTTGAAACAGATTTCCGCAGTGTAAAATCAATGCCAACAAAGAACGGCAGAAGTTATGAATCGACCGACGTAGAAAGTAAAGACGACGATTTCAATAAAAACTGCCGTTTTTACTCATAAAATAAGACGACGAGGTTTTCGTATAAGACGCCGTATAATTACAAACAAATCCACGGCTTTAAAATACAAAATATCGCCGTATTAAATTAATTTACAACGACGGAAAATATAAATATATCGACGTCATTCTCGTATAGTTCTACTACGTTATCTTTAAATCGTACAATAAAATTTATCGTCGTATTTATTCATTTTATACGTCGTACCTTTAATTTTAACGGTCGTCTTAATAAGAATTTTTGTTAACAATTTTTTTCTTTGATTTTCATATCCTACGTCGGTAGATCTACTTAATGACAAGAATTGAAATAACCACGACGGTTTATATAGAACACCGCCGACATAATCAGTTTTGTCTGAGATCCCAAGGGTTACGAAATCTTACCAGATGGAACTCTGTTCCACATCATAATCTTAACAGATGACACAGATTTGCAAATATTGCGTCGTGTTAGTTTACAAATTCTAGAACATTAATTTCCCTCATTTTAAATTTCCTCGGGAAAGAAAAATCTATTTATCACGCTTTGGAATTGAAAACTAAAACTGAAAGAATACGGGAAAAAAAACTCCATTTATAATTTAAAATTAAAATCCACGTCGGTTGTAGTACACTTAACGACGTTTAACAAAATAATCTACGTCGGTAATTATAAATCTACCGCCATCGTAACTTAATATAGACGACGAGAAAAGACGACGGTAGAACAGAAAACCGCCGTTGTTTCAGTTTCTTTAACATATCTTTCTGCAGGACTTGTGTAGTTCAAAGCATTGACAATGTCTTCATCATATCTCCCAGAAACTACTGATTCAATTGCTCATGCTTTAGAGGCCATCTGAAGCCATTTCTATTCTTATCGCATTCTTGAAACCCATCTTCTTCTTCTGAAGCTCTACGGATAAAGGAAGAGGCTATCACAATAAATCCGATGGATCTTCTTAGGCAAGAAAATCAAGCAGAGGATCAGGCACATCTGATCTTCAGATTTCCCTGAGAAGCGAACTTTCCTTCGACAGCGAGTGGAGGCCAGGCTTGCATCTCTTTTGATGGAAAGCAAGGAGTATTCAGAAGCACTAAGTGTCCTATCAGGCTTGATCAAGGAAGTGAGAAGGCTAGTTGACAAGCTTCTTCTTGTGGACATATATTTGATGCGAGTAAGCTCAATTTCTCTTTGAGAAAACATCCAAATTATTATCTTTGAGACATGAGAGACTGAGAGAGGAAGAACTTGGAACCTTAAATGTAAACCGAAAATGAATGAAAGCGACAAATTTATAGAATAAATTTTTAAAACCAACGGCGGTCCTTACAAAAAAACCGCCGTTTAAATTGTAAAATCAACGTCGGTATGATCGACGTATATTACAGAAATCCACGTCGGTAAATTAATAAAAACGACGTGTTAAATAATATACCATGACGCGAGTTATTACTTATGTACTTTAATTTTTGAGTTTACTACGACGGTACCTACAAACTACTGTCGTATTTATTTACCACGTCCGAAGTTAAATGTACCGTCGTATTTTGTAATTTATACGTCGTAGTTATATGTAACCGCCATATTATTTTTTTGAAATGGTTTTATATGTAAGCAACTTTTCGTCTACTTGACTTACACATTTGTTGTTTTTATATTCTTATTTTATTTAAATCTGTCATCCAAAAAAGAAACTTTACATATTGCAGAATATTAATTTCCTTCGTTTTAAATTTCCTCCGGAAAAAAAACTCTATTTATAACGCCCTGTAATTGAAAAATAAACTGAAAGGTCACGGGAAAAAAAATTCTATTCATAATTTAAAAATTAAAATCCACGTCGGTTATATTAAACCTAACGACGTTAAATGAAATGATTCCACGTCGAATGAAAAATATTGCGTCGTTTTAGTTAAAAACGACGTAGTTAAATGTAACCGCCGTATTATTTTTTTGAAATGGTTTTATATGTAAGCAACTTTTCGACTTACACATGCACTGTTTCCAAACCCGATTAAAAATTTCAATCTCCCAGAGAAACCTTTTCGTCTTTTTTCCTTGTCAGAGCATTGTCAGAGTTTCTCATCGTCTTCCTCTCGTCTTCTTCGTCGTCTCTGAACTTAAACATCGATCATCTTCCTCTTGCTTTCATTGCACGCAAAAGGTAAGCTTTCATTTTCACTATTTTGGTTACTGTTTTGCATGCTCATACGTTTTTTGTTTGAAAAATCTTTTTACCTTTTTTATGGCCAAAATCGTTTTACTTCTTTCCAAGTTTGATAAAATATACAGACAAAGAGAGAAAGTTTCCAACTTTGAAGACAACTACATCAACTAAATAAGACGACGGTAGACCACGACGGTTCGTCAGTTGTTCTAGCGTCGTCTGAAAATTGACAAAGTTGTTTTTAAAATAATAGTCTTTTTTTATATGCTTGTTTAATTGCAGGTTTGATTTCGCTGAACAATGGTTTTTGTTTTTCCCTTATTTGATAAAATATAAAGAAAAAGAAACTAGGGTTGGTATCTAATATAGACGACAAAATATCTTATTGTTTTACGTCGTGTGAATGTTAATACCACGACGGTGTATTACTATTGACGTCGTATGAACATAAATACCACGACGTTATATAAATAATAGTTTACCACGACGGTGTATTACTATTGACGTCGTGTGAACATATATACCACGACGTTATATAAATAATGGTTTTAAACATTTATTACGTCTGAGATTATTTCATTGCGTCGTCTAAAATCATATCATACGTCGTATTTTTTTAATACCGTCGTTTGTGTTCTTAATGTTTTCCTGAAATATTTTCACTTGCAGTTTTGTCTGTTAAAATGGTTTCTCAACAACAAACTAAGGATTCTGGCTCCAAGAAGCTTGGAATGGTAGCTCCTCAAGATAAGTCTTCGAAGGAGATGAAGTCTTCGAAGAAGATGAAGTTTGCTTCATCATCTGCTGAGACAGAACAAACCAGCCAGACAACAATCTCAGATGATTCAAGGACTGGTCGAGGTATGAGCACAATGCCTCGTGTTGTGAAGAGAAAGCTTCAGAAACTGAGGCCAATTGTTGAGTACAATAAAAGGGGGAAAGGTGTTGGCCAAGCACATATTGAGATGCAGTCGTATATTGGTGTGTTGGCACGCTCCAGGATCCCACTTGTGGACAAGAAATGGTCCCAAATCCCCAAGGATATAAAGGAGCAGATTTGGGAAGCAGTTGACATGGCTTTTGTCGTAGGCCAAGGGGGCAAGACCTCTGTTTTAGCTTCTGCTTCCAAGAAATGGAAGGATTTACTACGTCGTTGAATGGATATACTACGTCGGTTATGAAAAATATCGTCGTCTGTGATTGAATTTCTTTTTATTTATAAACCCTAATAGTCATTGTTTATGCAGTATGCCAAGGGAAACCAGGAAGCTTCATACCCCCAAGAAGCCATTGATGAAGTCCGGAATGAATGGGCAGAGTTTGTTTTCCAAATTATTAAACAGGGCAATTATTGAACACTTGATATTTATGTATAATGTACCAATTTTCTCTATAATATGTAATGTAAAAATTTGTTGAGGTTTTCTTAAATTAAAAAAAAAAACAAACATACAAATTGCTTAACCGACGTGTAATACTTTTCCAACGACCTAATAAAGTCAATAACCGTCGTATTTTGTTGTTGCGTGTTTTAAACAAATACGACGTAAAAAAATAGTTAGACGACGTTCTTTGAACAATTGAGTCGTTAATGGTTTACAATATCTTCAATTTCTTAAGGGTTCAGGGTATAATCGACGACGTTTATGTAACGACTGCGGTTAAGTCGTAAAATATATATTTTACGTCGTATAGTTAAATAGCCGCCATGGTTTCTCATTTTAACGACGTCATTTTAACGACTTAGTAGTCTATTACAATTTACAACGTCTACAATTTATTTAACACCGACGTGGTTTGTTGTATGGTAAGAATATTTTATTATTTTTATATCAAAATATTCAAAATAAATATAAAATAAATCAGAAAATTGAAAAGTCAACTCCTATGAAGTCATTGATATATTTTCTTCCACATAAACCTTGAAAAAATTCATTTTGAATAACAAAAATTTAAAATGACCATCCAAAACAAAATTGTTTTGATGAGTCATAAAATCACTTCTAGTTTTATGGTTTAGGGTTTAGAGTCTAGGGTTTAGAGATTAGGGTTGTTATTTATTGGGGTTTATTTTTAAAGTATAATTTTTGGGTAGTCTAGGGTATATGTTAGGCTTTAAAACCATAAAACCTTTTATAAACTTAATTTTTTAAATTGTATAATTTAATTTTATGGGTTTAGTGTATTAATTTTTAACGACGGTGGTTGGGTCGTGGAATACATATTTTACGTCGTACAGTAAAACATACGACATGGTTTACGCTTTAAACGACGTCATTTTAATATGTAAGTCGGTTTATATAATTTACAACGTTTTTAATTTCTTAACACCGACGTGGTTTCTCATTTTAACGACGTCATTTTAACGACTTAGTAGTCTATTACAATTTACAACGTCTACAATTTATTTAACACCGACGTGGTTTGTTGTATGGTAAGAATATTTTATTATTTTTATATCAAAATATTCAAAATAAATATAAAATAAATCAGAAAATTGAAAAGTCAACTCCTATGAAGTCATTGATATATTTTCTTCCACATAAACCTTGAAAAAATTCATTTTGAATAACAAAAATTTAAAATGACCATCCAAAATAAAATTGTTTTGATGAGTCATAAAATCACTTCTAGTTTTATGGTTTAGGGTTTAGAGTCTAGGGTTTAGAGATTAGGGTTGTTATTTATTGGGGTTTATTTTTAAAGTATAATTTTTGGGTAGTCTATGTTATATGTTAGGCTTTAAAACCATAAAACCTTTTATAAACTTAATTTTTTAAATTGTATAATTTAATTTTATGGGTTTAGTGTATTAATTTTTAACGACGGTGGTTGGGTCGTGGAATACATATTTTACGTCGTACAGTAAAACATACGACATGGTTTACGCTTTAAACGACGTTATTTTAATATGTAAGTCGGTTTATATAATTTACAACGTCTTTAATTTCTTAACACCGACGTGGTTTTTCAGTCGTCGTTATATAAAAAATTCAAAATAAATTTAAAATTAATCCGAAAAATGAACGGCCTTACGTTCTTAATCCGAAAAATGAAGTTTCCGTCGTGGAATATTAAATTTACGTCGGTACTTGTAGAACTTTCGCCTTGGTTTTTCTTTCGACGTTTTATAACGCGCGCGCTCTAAAAATTTTCGCGCGACCTAAATTTTTTTAGATTTGGCTCTTATTCTTATACTTTGATCCCTGAAACCTAAAATTTCAGATTTCACGCGACATAACATTTCGCTCTCTCACTTCTGCTCTAATTAAAAGTTGCACTCTCCAGGCTCGTCGAATCTGTGAGCTCGTCCAACCTGTAAGTACAAACCCTATCTTCCCCTTGTAAATTCATTGAATGATATTAGGTTGTTTTGTTAAAGGGTTTTAGGTATATGCTTTGCGATCTGTTAATAATGTGCTTATAGGTATGGGTTCATGGATTTTCTGTTTAATGGGTTCATGACAAAGGTGTACTTTTGCTGGAAATCAACACAAAAAGACACATCACCAACTTCCAAATGATTTCCAGCAAAAGGACACCTTTATTTGATCTTGTCATTTTCCGCTCTGGAGAAGGTGCAAAGTGCACCAATGCTTATAGGTATGGGTTCATGGATTTTCTGTTTAATGGGTTCATGGATTACATTATCTGTTATGTTGAATTGGGAATGGATTTAATTTTGTCGTATCTTTTAATCACCCTATGTTATGTTGAATTGGGAATGGATTTATTGTTTTCATGCTTGGTTTCATGTATATGTTGGTTTCTTGCTTGGTTTCATATATATGTTGTGTTCTTAATGGGTTTTGTGTTCTTGAAAATAAACTGAGACACGACGAATTTTAAGGCGTACGACGACGATTACACGACGGTGTTTTTAAACTACCGTCGTTGTATTACTTATACACGACGGTTTTTTCATAAACCGTCGTTTGTATTACGTATAATAGACGACGTCTGTTGAAAATCCGTCGTCTATATATGCCAAATACGTCTGTTTTTGATTAAAACCCGTCGTCTCTGTTGTTTATCTTATATATTTGGGACCGTAATGCTTGAATTTTTCGTGTCATGTAGGCAACATATGATCCACATCAAGACTGCTTATCCAAAATTTAGAAAGAGAACAAAGTGGCTGCAGGATAAGCACAATAGCACTTTCATTCAATGGCTACGCTTCAAGGTATATGTTGTTCAATAACGTATTTCTCTTTTAATTTTCTTCTTATTTATATGTTAGGATGAATTAAGATATGATTAATTTGCAGGTTCAAAGTGAAGTTGAGGAAGACAATCATGGCGTATCAGAAAATTTAAGGTGGCTAGCAGCTGGTCCAAACATGTCAGTGCCATTATATAGGAGCTATCTTATTAAAGGTATTAAATTCAATATCAAGGCACAAGATGATGTGCGGACAACTCAAAATAGTGGAGTTTATTTACTTGCACATACCATGCAAGTTGCTAGTGCCAAGGATAAAAACCCAATTCTCTCAAATATGGGTTTCTATGGTGTCATTCAAGAAATTTGGGACCTTGACTACCAAAAGTTTACAATCCCAGTCTTTAGGTGTGATTGGATAGATAGTTCTGGTCTTGTAGTCGACGAACTTGGATTTACCCTTGTAGATTTGAGTAAAATTGGACATAGGAATGACCAATTTGTTTTGGCTTCTCAAGTCAAACAAATATTTTTTGTTGACGACCCGATGCATCGTGGTTGGTCGGTAGTGTTATCAATGCCTAGTAGAGAATATAATGATGTTATTGGTGATGAAGTATTAGGTGATGTGATAATTGAGTGTGAGCCATTTACTAGAGGGATGCCAAATGTTGACACATTTGATGAACTGGTAGGTGAGTTAGGCGGTCAAAATATTCGAGATGGGTGTGAAGATATATGGATTGAATGATGCTTATGTAATTGGCAGTGTATGACATTAATTTTGTAATATATTGTAATGTGATTTCTTCACTTTCTACGTTCAAATAAAACACGACGTTATTGTGAATCAGTTATTCAGCATATTTACCGACGTCTTAAAGCAACGTAACAATGAAGAACCACGACGCTATTGTGAAGCAATTATTCAGGATATCACGTCGGTGAAGGATAAAGAACCGCCATGTAATTCAAAATAACACGACTCCAATCCCATAATACCGACGTCTAAAAAACGAGATATGTAATCTGAACGTTAAAAAATACGACGTCATCATACATTTTCCACGTCGCAAGTTCTTTTATAAACGAAGAGGAACGAAATTAATTCCGACGGAAATTCATTATAACCGCCGTCTAATAACAATTAAACGACGTTATTTGTAATACGGCTCCCATCATAATCTACGCCGTCTATATGTTCTGTAATACGGCTCTCATTTATTTGGAACCGACGTTGTTTAGACGTTCAACGTCGTCTATATTATTAAGTGCGTCGTGAGTAATGAATACATATAAATACAACGTCGACTATATAAATGTATACGTCGTAAATAATGACACTGACAACTATTTCCACGTCATCTTTTTTAGAAAAATCGAAGTGGAAAATTTATTTCACGACGGTTTTTTGTAAATAAGAGACGTTGTAGAACTTTAGCAGACTAAACACGTCTGTTTTTATTGTTTTCCGACGTTGTTGTATTTAACAACGTCTAATATTTATGGTCGTTGTTTGTTTCTGAAAATAGGACGTATAAATTTTTTAATACGACTCTCATATATTTGTAACTGACGTTGTTTAGTTTTTCAACGTCTACTATAGAAACACATACGTCGTAAATAATGACACTGACAACTATTTCCACGTCATCTTTTATCGAAAAATCGAAGTGGAAAATTAATTGTACGACGGTTGTGTTTATATGTGCGACGTAGTAGGTATCAATAACGTCGTCTTCTAATGTATTTAAAGACGTCATATTTTTTATTGTCGTGAAAATTATATTTAACGTCGGCGTATTTTTAGTGTCGTCGTTGTATGTCTATCTTGCGGCTTTGTTCTCTTAATATGTGTCATATTTTCCCTTTTTAACGACGGTGTTTTTAGAGAATTGGTCGTCTATTATCATCCTCGATTGCTTTTTTTAGATCTTTTTGCAGTACAAAGACGTCGTTTTGTATTTTTTGATGACGTTGTATTGTTTAACAACGACGGTTATTTAGCGTCGTGGTTTATGAGGGAAAAGATGACGGTGGATTCCACGACCATTGAAAAACCAAATACACGACGGTGATTTACCGTCGTCTTTTTGCTTTTTTGTAGTAGTGTTTGTGTGATTTTATAAATTAATTAGTTTACTTTTGGACCAAGTAGCCTTGGTGCCCAAGTCTTGTAAAGCCTATAAATAAGGCTAATGTAATAGTTGTTGGGGAAGGGGGGGTGTTGATGTTGATAATTAATGAAATAGTTTATTTGTGGTATAGATTTGCTACGATATATGCGAGTTTGCACTAATCCTAGATTTCGGTACTTGTGTATGTGGTTGGTGACCTATGTTCAGATCCCGATCCCCATCAATTGGTATCAGATCTATGGCTCAAGATTTGCTTTATCAGGAAGGTTTTTGGGTGGAGGGTCTTGTTGACAACTACAACGACATTGAGGAAATTAGAAGGATGCTACGGCAACTTACGGAATGCATCGCTCGCATTGAAGCTCAAACCCAGATAGGTAAGAGTTCTGACGGGTAGAGATGCGTGAACCCTTATCTGAATCGAGTAGCTCGCATCGACACTCTAAGCCATGGGAGTCTCGACAGAGAGTATGAGGGAGGTAGCCCTTTGATTCAAGCCTACGATATATGTGAGTTTGTACTAGACCTAGATTTCAGTATTCGTGTATGTGGTTGGTGACCTATCTCCGGATCCCGATCCCCATCAGTCATGATATAAAAGATATTTTATAGAGACTTACATTCCCAATGTGGGACATGTCGCTTAACCCAACAATCTTAACTAGTATAATACGAAACAAAAAACAATGATTGATGTTTCATTTCCTTAATATGTCAGATGAATTCTGTAGGGGCTTTTTTTCTTCCGGTAGCTATAAATGGGCTGGACTGCCGTAAAGAGCAAAATGGCTGAAATTTCCCCTTTATGTTTGAGTTCAAATATCAGACCCCAAAATGTTTCGAAAGGATAGTAAAGCCTTAGGAAACACCCTAGTTACCTTCACCAACGAACATAATGGTTGTTTACAGATGAATTCTTAGTGCTTACATGTAGAATCTTAGCTTGGCATGAGAGGCTTGTGGCATGGGAGCAAAGTTGTCATGAGTTTAGCACTAAAGAGAAAATTAAGTATTCCTAGGGGAAAGATGTGGTATTAAGGTGGGAGAGAAATGATTTTACAAAGAGGTTTGGTTGAGCATGAAGGAAAGAGAGGAACGGGTGGCTTGAGTGTTTTTCCTGCAGCTTGACAGAGGCTCTGTCAAGTGTTAGAACAGCTTGCCAAGAGGGAAACTAAGGGAAAAGGATGGGTTGAGCACGAAATTGCTGGGTTTTGGGAGTAAGAGAGGAAGTTTGCTTTCTGGATGTGATTGATGCTTGTTGGGTAGAAGAGGCCTCTTTTATAGCCGCTGGAAGCTGACATTTTCCAAGAAACCCTTATAGTTTCTATCCAATTTGGCCAAATCTCTCCCTTCATTTCTTCTCTCCTCCTTTGAATTTTCCCATCTTGGTGAAATTTCTTCGGTCTATTTGCACAAAATCATGGATTTTTGGGAGCTCAAGGCCCTTTCCCGCAGCTGTTTTAGTAGGAGACTCCCATTCTCAGCTATTTCACTTTTTCTTTCCTTCCTCCTTCCATGGCTAGATCTGATCAAGGAAAGCAAATGGATATACATGCTAGTTCGAAGGGTGCCTCTCCTCCTGGCAGCTTGCGCGCTAATATCCTTTGGTTCTTCGGATGTTTTGTGCATGGAACTTGTTCCTTCCCATGTGCTAGAGCCTTCCAGCAGCTCTGCATATGTGGACATCTTGCTCCCTTCGTGGCTTCTATTTTTTCAGCAAGGGGTTGAGGCTTTTGCTGCTTCTCATTTCTAATTGTATGGGCCTTCTAAGATAACAAGTCAACTTACCAAATAAATGGGCTAATCTCATCAAGTATTGGGCTATATTGGTTAATTTAATGGACCATTTTGGGCTAAGGTAATGAGCTATTTTTCTCCTTCGTGCTTACCCATATATTTGGGCTTAAGAAATGGGCTTGGGTTCTGAGGCTCCCAAGCAACCCGGGACCTGTATTTCTTGGCCCATCAATGGGCCTTATGACAACTTATTACCATCTATACCACAACCCACTCAAGCAAGCCCCTGACATTTGAGTGGCTTGGGTCCACTTAGGCTTGTAGCGTGGTTGGGTGTGAAATAATAATTTCCTGCTTGACCTGGCATGTTGCTTGGTACGCTCTAATTTTATTGTCCTTAGAGAGGGACACGGTGCTTATTTTAGCATGGGCTTGTATTTTATAACCTTACCCCAATTCCTGGCATGACAAATTATTTATTTAGCTTAGCACGTGGGCTGTGACTTGTATATGACTGGCCTTCATGTACTCTGATATG
The DNA here is from genome assembly GCF_000346465.2 of Prunus persica. NCBI lineage: Eukaryota > Viridiplantae > Streptophyta > Magnoliopsida > Rosales > Rosaceae > Prunus > Prunus persica. The sequence goes on from NC_034014.1 coordinate 19,414,172, forward strand.
TGACTTTTCTTAATAAATTATCGTATTTGGGCCGAAAATTTATTTGGGTCCAACCATGGACTTTTTTTGGGCCTCAACAAATTCCAATGCAAAAAATAAATAGAAAAGCTTTATGACGTTAAAAATTTGAAATTAAACATAACATTAATTAAATTCAACCTGAAATGTAAACTATGCATAATGAGGTAAAATGTCAAAAAGTGTATTTTTTTTCGGCCATCGGATTTCAAAATGCATTTATTTCAATATAATCTAAATTACGGAGAGAGGAATTCGAACTTGGGTGCAGAGTGGGGAGTATGTCTGTTCTAACCAACTTGGCTAAGCCCATGCCTACACTAGAGATATATAATTCTAAAAAGTGAATGAAATTATTGATGAAAATGTGACCCAAAAAAAAAAAACCATCTTGAAGAATACTTCTAGAAAGCCAGAGGCGAAAAATTTGGCTCTTTAAAATTAAGGAGGAACTCATCCTCAAGGCAAATGAAAATTTGACATATGTCAAATTATGTCAAATTCCAAAACAAAGAAAGTTAAAAGAATTTTAAAAATAAAATTGACAAGTGTCAAAATCCCTTTTGTTTTGAGAAGCAACTCGAGCTTAAAAGGAGTAGAGGTGTCAAACGGGACGGGCCGAACCAGCACAGCACGAGCCCAGCCCGTTTAAATGAGGCACGACATGGTACGAGCATGAATATTGATTGGCCGTGCTTGGCACGGCACGAAAACTTGAGCCAAGCCGGGATCAAAAAATGAGGTCCAATAGACCGGGCCGGCCCATGGCCCGACATGGGCCGGGCTTGGCCCGAGCATGCTTCAAGCACGGCATGAGCCCAAGCACGAGCCCAAGCATGGCCCAAGCACAGTCCACTTAACATTTTTTTCTTTCTCAAAAGTCAAAATGCAATAATTTGACATATAATATCATTATTTATATGTTTTTTTTTAATAATATAAATATATATTTTATGTCTTTCATTTTAGGGAAATTACTTGGGTCCTTAATTAATTAAACATATCAACTACAAATTAATTAAACAACACTGGACTTGATATCTAATCAGTACATATGACATATACGCTTCTCTTATAATCAAAGCAAGACATTTTTTCACATATAAAATAATAAATTGTTTAAAGATGAAAAGATGAAGTGGACTTTGTGGAGTTGGACACTTTTTGCCGTCCGCCATTTCATATTATTTGGATGTTTGATTGATTATTGTTTTCAAATAGTTCATAATTTCTTGCCCTTAATTATACTTTTAATGTTTATAATTTGAATTATCTAGTAGAAAAAAAAAATCAAGTGAAAAAAAATCAAATTAAATGGATTGGTTCTTGGGCCCGAATATGGCACGAGCTCGGCCCGACCCGGCCCGATTCAATATAGACATGGGCTTTGGGCCGGACCGAAATCAATGATTTTACTAAATGGGCCGGCATGGCACGGCCAGATAAATTAAATGAACCGGTCCTGCCCGACACAAAAACATTAAAAGTACGAGTTTAAACAGGATGGGCCAGCCCGGCACGGCCCCTTTTGACACCTCTAAAAAGAAGTCAAGCTTTTTTCCAAGCCAACTATGTTGGATATCCTCTCACGAGTTGGATATAATATGATTTGCTCTTTCCTACGTAGCTTCCACTGGCTAGTCCAAAAGTAATAAGAAGAATAAAATTTTGTATTTTTCTTCTCCACATACATTTTGGATTTGCACGCGGTGTAGTGTTGCCACCCGCGTTAAGACACTAATTATTGACCTTCCAGGAAATGAACAATCACTCCAATTCCCATCTGGTTTTCTTCATGTATACCTATAAAATGGGGCTTCATTCATCAAATCAAACCATCCAATACAAACCAAACCCAAACTAGAAATACTCAGCTTATTATTTTTCAACTAAAGTGAGTTCGTCGACTAATTCCGCAGCAGCATACCCTCCTCATCCCCAACCTTACTCGATGGCGCCCGGATCTTATTACGTGCAGGCTCCGCCACCTGCTGGTTATCCCACAAGAGATGCTCTAAATCCTGCTTCCGCTCATCATGGGCCTGTAGAAACCAAGTCCAAGGGTGATGGCTTCTGGAAGGGATGTTGTGCTGCCTTGTGTTGTTGTTGTCTCTTGGATGCTTGTTTTTGAACATCATGATCCTATGCGATTCTTGAATTCAGCCCAGTAATCATATATTTCTTTATTCGTTTGTGAATTATGTTTTCCTCACTTTTTGTAACTTTTGCGTTATTATTCGATTATGTAATTCTTGTTGTTGCATTATTCGTATAGTAAAATTCTTTAATTTGTTCAAATAAAAGAAAGAAGTTTTTGTGAGTATTAAATAGTTGGGTAATTTTCACTTTATTACGGTAAAGTTTACTGACTTTTAGAGCTCGATTCATCAAATTTTGTTCGTTTCAGTGGCATACACAAAGTTTATTTTCTTACAACTTTCATACATATCGTCAGTCTTTCTGTTAATTGCTGACGTGGCAACAAATGTGCCACGTAAACTCACTCATATGATGCCACATGATCCATATATATTATTAAATAAATAAACATAATTTAATTCATTATTAAAATAAAAAACTTGAAATAAAATATATATATATATATGTCTCTCTCTCACTCTCTCTCCTCCATTCCCTGTTCTCTTTCCAATCACTCATCCTCCATCATCATCACCCAGACACCCCTTCCTCTTTTCCTCTTCAATCACTCATCATTCATCACCCACATACTGGGTATTTATTTCTCTCCCTTTTTATTTTTAATTTTATTGAGTTATTTATTGGGGAGTTCTGTAAATTTTGGGAAGTGGTGGACTTTGGATTGGCTTTGGTTATGTGAAAAAACAAGGTACATTTTGGGGGAGATATTTCTCCGACGTCACTCTATCCTCTAAATCTGAGTTGCAGGAAAAGAGAGGGAGAGATGAGAAACATAACAGGGGAGGACATGGAGAGAGAGAGACAGAGAGAGAGAGAGAGAGAGAGAGAGAGAGAATATGAAGGTTTAACGGTACAGTTGAGTTTGGGGGTTGGGAAGGGCTGCTGGGTATTGTTAAAAAGTTATTCCTAATTTATTTTTGTTTTAAATATTTGTAAACATTTTAAATAATTCAAGCATTTTTTATTTTAAATTTGAAATTTGAAATTTTAATAGTTAAATTTATCAAAATACTCATGTCATGTCAGCTGATTTAACGATTTTTATTTGAAAACTAACGAAATTGGGCAACCTTAGTCACAGAATGGAAGTTCAGGGGGCTGATTGAGTCATTTAAAACATCAAAGGGCAAACTAAGACTAATTGAAAACCACATAAGGCATTTCAACAAATAAGCCTAAAAATTAATTATAGAAATCCCAGAATTTGGTTATTGTCATGATTTGGTATTGGGCAAGAACGAACCTCCTCCTCCCAAATAGTAATGTCGTTACACCTCAAAGCAAAGCTAGCAAGAGTGTGTGCAACACGAAACGTATGATTGTATAAGAAACGTAGGTAATTTGTTTTGTATCATAAAAATTTTAAAATCTTTGTGTTGTAGTCTAGTAGAGAACGTGGTCAGCTTTGTGCTAATCGATCGTCTATTTCTTGTTACCTGCGTACGATAAATGTCAATGACCGAAAGCTGCCATTTTAAGTACTTGATTTGTTATTCCTTCCAATATTTTCATCATCTTCTTCTTCTCCGTCGCATACTTCTGGTTTAGCATATACACTCCGGATCGGTACTTTTTGAAGAGGCTTTACTATTCATAGCTTGTTCAAAGATGTGTTACAGAGCAGCATACGGTTCTCTACATTCCACGGCACTGAAACTGGAGCCTCCTGCGACATCGACCAGATCCTCCTTATCCCGTACGAGACTGGTTCATCTGGAAGATGTCTTGTTCGGTAGTTTCATTCAGGATATGTTCGTTTTTAGGCCAGGATGTTCCATCCCTCACTCCAACCACGACACTCTGGTGCCTTTATTTCTTCTCCACCGTTGGCATGTTTTGTAGTATTAGTATTGTGGAGGAGGTCAGGTCCAGATACTACTGATATTATTTTCTTTTTTCTTTTTCTTCTGTTTAAAGGGAGATTGGATGTTACTGGTTGTCTGTTGCAAATAATTAGAAGCAATCTAAGTATTATTGATCTAGCTAATGGACATTGTATTTATGCAAGTTGTACAGATTAGTTTGATGTGAAACTGGGGAGACATGGGCCTAGATGTATTCAATTGCCTACAAACACAAGGCCTAATGAGAAAGAAATATATTCTATCAGAGGTCTTGCTTTTGTTCTTGATACACACACTTTGATATTTTGGTATACTGTGACCTTTGTGCATGCGGCTATTCAGACCTGATATAGATATACAGTGTATCCTAATACACGGTATGCATACGTCTAATAAGATTTCAAAACACCGGTAAGTCAAGGTTCTTTTTCCACTCTTCTATATAAGAAAATGAACTGAAGAGGAAGAGAGAGAGGGATGAGAACAGAGAGATTAAGAATAATTGCCACAATCTAGTGATAGTTCTCTGTATTATCTGCAGTATAAATATTGGTACATGGGGTAGACTTTCTCAAGTCTATTTACAGAAACTTAATGTTATAAGGTAAGTCCAATCAATTACATATATTACAGAGGAATTGACAATCAATCATTCTGGCTGATGAATGCCGTGCTTGTGGTTAGGAGGCTTCTAAGGCTAATGTAATGGGATTAACTAATTTCATGGGGCTGACAGATTGGATAGGATCTGCTGGGGTAGTATTCTCTTTACCCCCCTTCAAGCGTAACGGAGCAACGCGAAGATTGAGCTTGGATTTAAGAAGAGAAAACCGCTCGCGACTAAGGCCTTTGGTGAAAATGTCAGCAAGCTGATGAGAGGAGGGAACATAGAAGGTGTGAAGAGCTTTGCGAGCAACAAGTTCACAAACAAAATGATAGTCGATCTCGATATGACGGGTGCGAGCATGGAAAATAGGATTGGCAGCCATATAGATGGCAGAGAGATTATCAACATAGACGCAAGGGGCAGAGCGAAGAGGAATACCAAGTTCACGAAACAAGAAACCAAACCAGCGGATTTCAGCGGCAGTGTGGGCAAGAGCACGATATTCAGCTTCAGTGCTAGAACGAGAAATAGTAGACTGTTTCTTGGCAGTCCATGTGAGAAGATTAGGTCCAAAAAAAATACAAGCACCAGTGGTAGACCGTCGATCATCAACAGAACCAGCCCAATCAGCATCAGAAAAATCGCGTAAAGTAAAGTCATTGGACCGGTGAAACACAAGACCTTGCTCAACTGTACCTTTGATATACCGAAAAATGCGCTTGACAACCTGAAGATGAGAAGAACGAGGGTTGTGCATGAACTGACATACCTGATTAACAGCAAAGGAAATATCAAGCCGCAAGAGAGTAAGATATTGAAGGCCACCTACCATACTCCGATAGGTAGAGGGATCAGATAAGGGATCACCATCCATACAGGACAATCGAGTGTCAGAGGGCAACGGTGAAGGACACTGTTTGCAGTCAGTCATGTTAAACCGTGTCAATAAATCAACTGCATATCTGGTTTGAGAAAGAAATAAATGATCGGGAAACCGAGAAATTTCCATGCCAAGAAAAAAATTGAGCTCACCCATTCGGTGACTGTCAAAGGTGGAGCACAGTTGATCAAGAAATTGGTGGACACTTTGAGGGTCAGACCCGGTGACAATGATGTCATCCACATATACAAGAACATAGACGGTGCAGGAAGTGGAGCAATGAATAAAGAGTAATGCATCAGCGTGACTGTGAACAAATCCCTGATCAAGAAGAAAGGCACTGAGGCGGTGGAACCAAGCTCGGGGAGCCTGCTTAAGGCCATAGAGAGCCTTATGGAGCCGACATACATCTTGAGGACACGAGGAATCATGAAAACCAGGAGGTTCTTTCATATACACCTCTTCTTGCAAGTACCCATTCAAGAAGGCATTTCGAACATCAAGCTGCTGAAGAGACCAGTTACAAGACATAGCAAGAGACAAGATAGTGCGAATGGTGGTCGGTTTAACGACGGGGCTAAATGTTTCCTCATAATCAAATCCTTCCTATTGATTGAATCCCTTTGCAACAAGGCGAGCTTGTAGCGGTCAACAGAGTCATCGGCTTTCCGTTTAACTTTGAAAACCCACTTGCATCCCACAATATTCATTTGAGAGGTTGCTGGCACCAAAGACCATGTTTGATTCCTCAGGAGGGCATCATATTCATCCTTCATGGCAGCTTGCCAGTGACTGTATTTGGAAGCCTGTGTGAAACTTGTTGGTTCGAAGGACATGGGATCAGAGCAGGCCGCAGAGAGAGCATGGGGTAAGGAGTGTGGATGGGTCGTAGAGTACAAGGGTTTTGGGGCAGGACCAAAGGGGATGATGGACTTGAGGCTCTTAAACTTTTGGGGAGGGTTTGGTGTATCTGGAGAATTAGGAAGGAGAGATGGGTCAAGGGGGGAAGAAGATTGAGTGAATGGATTAAGAGGGGAAGAGGACGGTGTCGACTCGGGTGATGGGTTTGTGGCGTCCGTGATGGAGTCTGGGGTCGTAGGGCTGAATGGCGACGAGGGAGACAGAGGCGATGCCAATTGGTTTTGGGAGTGGGAGAACGATGAAAGGACGACGTCTGTTGGAGCAGGGGAGAAAGGTTGTGTTGGGTCAGATTGTGTAGGATCAGATGGAGGTGGGCTGGCGGAGGGGTTGACTGATAGAGAGTCAAGAATAATGGGGGCAGATTGGGCTGGACCTGTAGAAGTGTTGATTTGTGAAGAGTCCAGGCTGGGCCCAATATCAAACTGAGAGGCAAGTGTGGACTAGCGGCAGGTGTAATCTGAGGTTGCTGGTAGGGGAAGCTTGTCTCATCAAAAATCACATTCCGGGATATATAAATGCGACCTGAAATAGGATCAAGACAACGATAGCCTTTATAATGAGCATCATAGCCAATAAATACACAGGGAACGGATTTAAAAGATAATTTATGCCTGTTGTATGGCACCATATGAGGGAAGCAGGCACAACCAAAACTCTTGAGAAATGTATAATCTGGTGTCCGTTGAAATAATTTCTCATAAGGAGACATGTGGTCAAGTTGAGGAGTTGGTAGGCGATTAATCAGAAAAACCGCAGTAGAGAAGGCTTCAACCCAAAAGCTGTGGGGCAGGCGGGATTGGGCCAACAAACAAAGGCCCATCGCAACAATATGCCGATGTTTCCTTCCCACCACTCCATTTTGTTGGGGAGTGTATGGACATGAGATCTGATGTGATATGGAATATGGTCACGTAAAAATGTTAGGAATAATTTGCTAGTAAATTCTCCATCACCATCAATCTGCAGTTGTTTGATACTAGAACTAAAACGATTTTCCACCATGTTTTTGAAGTGAACAAATGTAGCAAGAACTTCTGATTTCTTAGCCAATGGATAGAGCCAAGTGAACCGAGTATTATCATATACAATGGATAAATAATAACGGTAATGCCAGGCAAAACAATCTCTGAATTCCTGCAAAAGTGCCATGAGTTCAGTCTTGAGTGGCTCCTTCAAAAGTGTGCTGATGAAAGTAGGCCTTGGATCCTCTTCTGTCCCTAAGTTTATTTCCTGTAGAGGATCCTCTACTTCTGGCAGGGAGTCATCCAGTGCTGCTGGTGCAAAATCTAATACTTCCTCCTGCAAAATTTCCTCCTCTTGTTCTTTTGTGCTTTCATGGGTGAATTCTGCCATATTGATGGCTGGATTCTGTATGAAAAGCCTCCTTTCTCCCCAGTATATCAACAATCTTTTTGTGATGGATCGGATTGTTGCAGCTCGATCCTTGTCCAGTTGATTGGGACTAAACATCAGAGTTCTGGAAGTCAGCATAAAAAGGTCTATTCCAGTCCTCTAGAGAACTGGCTAAACCTTCTTCAATGAGTCTTTGGGCCGTGACACCATGTGGGCGGCCGTTCTGATTGACTCCGAGGAAAGTGAAGGGACCGAGGTCATCATGATAATACCTTGCTTCAAAGCACATGGCAGAGGGCAGGAATGGCCGTGGATCGGCCTCTATAATCTCCATGCAGCCTTCTTCATTCCATAGTGCTAACTGCTGGTGGAGGGTGGAAGGAATACAAAGGCTCTGGTGAATCCAATCCCTGCCAAGTAGTGCATTGTAGGTGGTGGAAGTAGTGTCTATAACAAAGAATGCTATTTTCAACTCTTTGCTTCCGACTATGACATCCACATCTAAGATGCCATGTATTTTGGTGATGCCCCCAGCGAAGTTGGTGACGGTCAATCGTGTTGGAATCAGATCTTTCTCTGTCCTGCCCAACTTGGTCAGCATTCTGTGGGGTAATAGATTAATGGCTGCACCTCCATCTACCATGATCTTGGAAATAGGAATACCCCCAAGATTTGCCGTTATAAACAAAGGTCTGAGGTGATTTGCCATTTCTCTGGTTGGCTTGGCGAAACAAGGTTGCTCTGTAGCTGGTTTATTGGCTGTTCTGCTTGCCTTGGGGTTTTCTGGTTGTGGTTCTGGTGGCTCCTCTGCTTCTGCCAATCTACATTCAAAGCTTTCCTGAGAGAAAACATCTCCTTCCAGAGTGCTTTCTTGTCCTTCGGCAGCCCTGAATTTCCCTGGTACGATGAATACCATGTTAATTCCCAGATCACCCTGTAGGAGGTCTTCTAATTCTGCCCCAAAAGCTTCTGTTTCTGGATCCAATTCTTCACCAAATTCCATTAATTCTTCCCCGTATTCTTCCGCCCAGTCATCCTGTTCTGCTACTTCGAGGGGTTCTTTCTGATCATCTGCAGAAGGTTCATAGTCCAATTGCTCTTCTTCATATTCCTCAGTGTAGTCGTCTTCTCCTTGTAATGGGGTAGACCCGGATTTCTTTGGTGTCTGCGTGGTGTCAGGACGACTGCTGGACGACGAGGCTACATGGATAGGAGACCTGGCTGGTGGTTCTGTTTTCAGCAATTCCCTTGACTGGCAGGCTTTCTGTTCTGTCTGAGGAAGTGTTTCAGGATTCTTTCCTTTCCTGGCAGAACTGGGTTGTGAACGTACCTGCGTATTATCTTGGCTCCTAAGATATGTGCAGTATTGCCTCTGGATTCCCCTTTTCTGAGTTCTGGTCAGCTCCAGAGTCGGTCTACCGCTTCTTCCTACGGAATACCATCTCCCTTCTATGATCGTTGCCAAGGGTTTTTTGTTTCCGGGTGTCTTGACTGGTATTTCCTTTCTGGGTTGCTCCGTCCTCCTCTCGCTATATTGTGTAGGCCTAAGACAGCTCTTCTGCCTTGTTTTGTCTCGGGATGAGGTTCCAATCCTGTCAAAGACACTAGGTGTGGGCTGATTTTGTCTGTCTAGAACCACCTCTAGCTCTGTTTCACATTTGCACCTACTGCAGAGCACTACCCCAGCCGAGATGGTCGCTCTTGGTATTTGACTGGTCTCCCTTATGACTCTTCTGCCTCTGCTGCAACCAGCATCTGTGATTGGCTCGGTTTTCCTTTGTTCTGGCCAATTTAAGTCGACCATATTGACTTGAGGTTGAGGAAAAGGATCCGTTGTGACCGATGGTGGTTTTTCTGCCAGTTTCAACCTTCCTGCCGCTATCCCTTCTTGTATCACGTTCCTGAAAACCACACAACTATTGGTAGAATGGTTCCAAGAGTTGTGCCACCTGCAGTACTGTCTGCCCTTGAGTTCTTCCGGCTTCGGTATTTTGTGAGGCGTTTCTATTGCCTTCTGCAGTAGCATTTCGTCGAACAAGGCATCAACCTTGGTTAAGTCAAAAGAGTAAACCTTGTTTTGTGTTGGCTTGTTTGGAACGAATCCTCCTGTGAATGGTGGTGGCTTTTGGTCTTTAGGTGGCTTTGTGAGGGCTTTGCAACTAATGGGATGTTTTAGTTTTGCCATTTCCGCCACTGAAACCTCTTTCTCTTCTGATTCTTCCGCATCTTCTTGTGATTCCACCTCGATCAGGTGGACTGAAGAAGAAGGGGTTTTATATTATGTACCTTTGGAGGAGTTCCTCCTTTGCTGTTCTTCCCTGAGTAACTCCTCATATTTGGATGCCCTATCAGCCAGTTCTGCCAGATCTCCGAATAATATCCCGTCGAACCTCTTCCTGAGAGAGATTTTAAGGGCGGCTTGGGCCATCTGGATGAAGTGTCTTTCTTCCATGGGGATTCGGCACTTCATTTTGAGCTTTCTGAACCTGGTTATGAAATTTTGGGCCGGTTCATCTTCACTTTGCTTGAGGGCAGCTAGATCACTGATGGTGACTTCTGGCTGAATCCTGTAATAGTAATCATGGAAGACATTTTCCATCTGTTCCCAGGTTTGAACAGAGTTAGCTGGCAGGCTGGTGTACCAGGTAAAAGCTTGTCCAGAGAGAGAGTTGCCGAAAAGCCTTAGTTTCAGCAGAGGGTTGTTCTCGATAGCTATGCATTGGACGGAGAACCTGCCTATATGTTCAACTGAAGAAGCATGGGGGTCCTCCTCATTGAACAGAGTGAAGTTTGGTACTTTGAAACCTGGAGACAACAGTATTTGATCGATATAAGCTGGGTATGGCTTTCTGTAAGTAGGCCTTTCCCCCCTTCTAGCCTCGGGCTCCATGATTTCTCTGATCATTCTTTGCAATGCTCCTATGTCATTCAGAGCATTGACGGGGGGAAGATTTTGTCCCTGCTCTGGCTGAACGTAATCAAACCTGGGTTCTACTCTGTGTGGTCTGGGTGGAACTTCCTCCCTGTGTTCTTCCTGCTCTTCGACTTCTGGATGATTCCTCCAGTTTGCCCCTGGTCTATTTCTGTCATGATTAGCAAAAAGGTTCCCTCCTCGGCCTCTCCTCCCTCTTGCAAGTGGAGGGAATGGATTAGGGTCCATCCTTCTGGGTCTATATGGCAATACTGCCGGTGGTTCAGGCAGAAGCGCCAAAGGTTGATCATGTGGGGCCACATGAGGTGGAACGGGCTGAGGTTCTGGCTGGTTCTGAGCCAGTGCCAGGTTATCTGGTTGAGCTGGGGCTTCATGTCCTTGATTAGGAAGGGCTCCTTCCCTCGGGCCAGCCTGGATTTCTCTGTAGTCTGGCACTCCAGCCATCTGTGCAACTAGGGGATTTTCCTGGTATGGCCACGTTAATCCCGGCGGAGGGCCATACGGGAGATCTAACTGCTGGAGTATAGGATCCGGGTTTGAAATTCTGGCCATGGCGGATTCTCGGTCCTTCCGGAACTGTCTGTTAATCTGCCATTGCATCATGGCTGTCATGTTATTGAGAGTGTCCTGGCTCCTTTGCACTGTGATTTCTTGTCGGAGTACTGACTCCTGTATTTGATTCATCCTTTTGGAGCCAGTCCTGGAACGTCTACTTCCTGTACTGCCGTGGGCAGATTGCCTAGCATCGCTTTCTTCTGACTCGAGGCCTTCCCTGAGAACCATCTTGTTTTTCTCCATATCTGGTGTGGGTTCTGACCAGATCTTCCGGTGTTTGTAAATCTGTGAATGATTCTGTCAGAGCATGTATACTGAGAAATCCCACCGGGCGTGCCAAATTGTTCATCCGTTTTCGTGTTTTACTCCTGAGGTGGAAGGGCGAAGTTCCCCACTGGCTTGGAGACCACTTGTTGGTCGACAAGTCAGCTTTCTTTGGTGTGCGAGCGTGCCACTGCTAGCAATGTAAATTCTAGCAGACTTATTTTTAGATTGGATAACTTGCGCCTCAAGTTACTGACTTCTAAAACAAAGGATTGTGAATTTGGGTGAGGAATATCTCCCAAGTAAGTTCTTTTCTTGCCTCAGACTGGTGAGGACTTTCATAATCTATCTCAGTATCAAATGGCTGTTCTGGCCAGAATAGATAATAATAAAATACTGTTTCAGGCAGAACTGCCTTTTACAAAATTAAGAAGGGAGAAATCAACCCTAGAAAGACAAGAAGATGGCTGGAATCCCATTTCTGCCTAGGTAGAAACTTCTGATCCGGGCTGGATTGGGTATGTCTGTGTTGGACTGTGCTGTCAACAACTTTGGCTGCTTGGCTTCAGCTGTAAATCGATACCAAAGTTCAATTTTGGCAGAGCTTCAATCTACTTCAAGCCTTGGGAGACTTTTGAGCGGGCAGAACTGCAGGAATTCTTCAGTTTGAAGGGACAGAAGTAGCTATTCTCGAGGATTTAGCAAGCTGGAACTATGCTGTAAAATTTGTTGAGGTTTTCATATTGGTAAAAACTCAAACTATGTTTGTCTTGGCTTTTGCTGAACCAAATTTGTAACGAGAAGGATCTCGTTTTCAGAAGACTTATTTTCTAAGTCTGAACTTTGGGATTCTGATCTAAAGCTGTTTTTTTCTCTTGGGATCCAAGTGAACTTTTTCTTATTTGTTTTTTTTGATTGATTGATGAATTGAGTGTCCTGTTTCTTTGCCTTCTTTCGCTTTTATAAGAGATCCTCCTAAGGAGGTCATTTTTAATCTTTTAAACAATGGGCGGCAAAAAGATCTCTTATAATGTAAAGTAAGAAGGGTTTTTTAGATAGGTTCTGAGCAGTCACCTCCTAAAAACAGTCCCTTCCCTGGTTTTCTGGGTGGCAGCTTTCTAATTCAACCAATGCCACCGTCTGTGTGGGCTTTTTATGGCGGTTTTGGCTCTTTTTCTTTTGTATTTTCTGAGTGGTTCCCTGTTTCCCGTTCTAATTTAGAAAGCGTGATCCGTGAATTTCTTGGGAGATGGTGCATTGATTTGGAGCAAAATCTTGAACACAGATGGGTTTTTGATCTTCAATTGGCAGTGTTTCAGAGACGTCCCTCTCACATTTTTAAATTTTAGTTGATATTGCTGACTTTTCCAAAGCTGAGGCAATCACGTGGGTGTGTCTTCGAAAGTTTCCACATCTGGGCTTTCTTTGGGCTGAGGCTTTATTTCCAACGTTTTTGGTGTGAAGCCCAAACTGTTTGGATTTTATTTTTTCTCAAATCTCTGGGCTGGGCAGGCAATTTTATGATGGGCCTGCCTTCTGATCTTGGGCGTGCCGAATTTGGGCCCAAACAATGCCCCCTAAGTCTGAATCGTTTTGGAACGGTTTCAGACTTAATGTTTTGCCATTTAATTCGCGCGCCAGTTTCTTCCGTGTTTTCGCCCACGTCTGCCACGTTTGCCTGCTACGAACTAGAGTTCGTGGGAAAACGGCTAGTTATTAGCTAGTTACTAGCTAATAATCATCAGGTGTCGTCCCATCTTCTTCTTCCCACGTTTCCGAGCCCCTCTTTTAAAAGAAATTCAAACTCATGGCTTCTGAAAAAGAAAAACCCTAAACCTTCCAACTCTTGTTCCTGCGAGCTTTTTCTTCGAGATCTCCATAGCTTTCTTCAGACCTCCCCTTCTTCTGCTTCTTCCCTCGAATCAGAAATGTCTTCCCCAAGGTCCCGCGCTCAGTCTTCTTCCGCTCCAGTTCCTCCCGATTATATTACTGGGAGCGGGATTGATGCTCACGCGATAGAAATCAGGAGCAAGCTTCATCCCTTTGCCCAGAAGAATCTGGACGAGAATGTCCTCCATTTGTTCGAGAATACCCTGGTGTTAGGGCCTCACTGGTTTGGTCCTGTTCCAGCTGAGATGGCAGAATTGCTAAAAAAGGATGCCGAGGCTCCTTTGTGTTTTGAGAGCTCTTCTGCCCTGGCTTATTATTCTTGGGTTAGCAAGAATTTGAGCCGGTCCTTCCCGTCCAGTGAGGTGAGGAACAGTCCGGTCAAATGGGCAGGCTGGATTGATAGACTTCTCCCGAGATATGGGGGTCACTGGAGGAGAGCTGGGATTTATGACGCCATTCTTCTGTCCAAACAATCGATTAACAGAGATGAGAATCTGCTTGCTGCTGCCCTATGCTTCTGGAATTCTGCCAGCAATACATTTGACTTCTGCGTGGGTCCCATGGCGCCAACCTTGCTGGACATGGCTCAGATTTTCGGGTTCAGGCCCCATGGTAGGCCTGTTGATGCCGTTGGAGATTATCACAGGCGGAGGAATCAAGAGAAAGTGGCCACCCTTTTTATTATCCCTCCAGCCGTGATCAACCAGAACTGCTCTTTCTCCAACTATCTGAAGAAATTCAGTGCTGAGAAGGACAAGGACCAGCAACATATGTTGTTCCTTCTGTATTGGCTGAATTGGTTCGTTCTCCCCAATCGGTCTTCTGCAGTTCTGCTAGAGTACAGACACTTGACAGAAGCACTCCACAATCACACTGATGTGGGGCTCGGGCCTACAGTTCTGGCTCACCTTTTCAGGAATCTGCACACTGCCACCCTGGAGAACCCATTGAACCTGTCAGCCCCGGGCGCATTCTGGATGATCCAGATCTGGCTGCAGGTTTATTTTCCAGAAATAAGGTTCCCAGACATAGTTCTGCCTGAAGATCAAGTCCTGGCTCTTCCTCTGATATCGGCAGAAGTGCCCAAGCGTTCTATTGAGGAGTATTTGATGCTCTTCAGGCATTGTATAAAGAGGTCGGCAGCTCAGTGGCAAGTGGTGATCAGGAGGACCTATCCTTGGTTCTAGACCGGATTTCGGTTGTTTGAGAAGGAGCCAGAAGATGAAGCTGCCAGAACAGATTTCAGGAGGAAATTTCTGAGCATTACTCTGCCCAGAGATCTACCCCATGGTGGGGGCAAACCTCCAAACTATCATCTGGGGGCAGAAGTCTACCATCCCAACTTCTACGCAAGGCAGCTTGGTTGTCCCCAACTCATTCCGCTGAAATCATATCGGAGTTGTAACCGGGCCTCTTCTTGGAGGGATGCAGATGACCTGGAGGTGCACAAGGATGCCCGGTGTGCAGTGAACAAAATCAACAACAGCACGGATGCCCTCTATCCCTCGTGGGAGCTGAATTCCTGCAGTTCTGCCGATTTTAACGCATGGTGGAAAGCCAGATTCCAAAGTCTGCCTGCTTCTGTCACTGCCCTCAAGGTGCTATTCGATGGTTGGGAAAACTGGGTCGTTTTTGCGGATGGGGATGCCAAGACGCATATGATCCAGACTATCAAGGATATCAACGCGCAAATTATAGAAGGTAGATTTCTGATTCTGTCTGGGATTCGTTCTGTCCTGATGATTGATTTCTAATGTCTATTCTGCCTGTATCAGATCCTTCTTTGACTAGCGTAGGTGGGCAGTCTGTTCATGCTGGAGAAGTGATTGGTAAGTCTTTTCTTTTAACTCTATTCTGTCTTTTCCTGCTGGATTGGTTTCTAACGTCTAATGCCTTGGTGCAGTCTCTTCTGTTATTGCTGCCGGGGACTTGGAGCTCCCCTCTGCAGATGAAGGCGATGAGGTCCAGACAGAACAAACACCTACCGAGGCCGCTCTTTCTGGCAGGAGAAAAAGGAAAGGACCTGCCCCTCCTTTGGATAATACCACGCGGCCCGGCATTTCAGGTAGGCTCGTGATGTTCCAATCATTCCCTTTAAATTTATTCTGTCTTGCCTCCTTTTCCCTAGTGCTGCTTTTCGTTCTGCGCAGCTGGAAGTCCTTCCCCTCCTCCTACCAAGTTGAAAAAACTTAAAAAGAGGAGTGAGGAGGAGTATGTCGTCGTGGAAGAAACGGCAGCAGTTCCCACCACTACCTCCGGGACGGATGAAGAGCTGCGAGAGGCTTTTGAGGAGGTGGAGCAGGAAAAAGAATTGGAAGAGCTGGAAGAAACGCCTCAGGAAAAAACGACAGTGGTGGAAGGAGAGGTAAGTTTTATTTCTGTGATTCGCATCAGTTCCCTTCTTGCCCTGTTTCTTCCGTTCTGACCCCTGTTTTGTAGGAGGAGATCCCTGCTGAGGTGATTGCAGAGAGCATTGCCTCGGCGCACAAGCAACAAGGGGGTCCAAGGGCTGAGCTGACTAGCTCAGAACTAGCCCTATTTGAGGATGCCGAGGCAGAGCATTCTACTGCCGCTCCAGTGGCTGAGGATCAGGCGGAACGGTCTGCATCAGAGCCTGTGGATCAGGCAGAACTGTCTGTTGTGGTTCCGGAGGCTGAAGTGGAAACAACCGCCGCTGCCCCTGTGGTTGTGGTAACTTTTTTTCTTATCTGTCCACACTCTCCTGCATTTCTGCCTTATTCTTTATTTTTAACTGTTGTAGCCTTTTCAGGTAGAAGTGCCTAAAGCTGTTGGCGTCCTGGCAGCGGTTACCAGTCCCCAGAAGCCTCCTATTGTTGCTGTAAGTTTTCATAACTTTGGGCCTTTATTTTCCACTTTCTGCCTGGTCTTACCTTATGCTTTCTTCTTGCAGATGCCCATTCATTCCCTTCCAGGATCATCTGCCACGGCCTCTTTTGCTGATCCAGAACTCGAAGAGTTTGAAGCCATGGATCTGGATGCCTAATTGGACAGACTGGAGAAACTCAGCTCTCCTCCAGGCAAGGCAAAATCTAGGGCAGTGGAGGAGGCCATGGAGAGGTTGAAAATCTGGCAGTCTAATGAGCTGGAGTTTGATCAAGACAATGAAGCCTTAAATCAGCTGATGAAGGACCTGGACCTGCTTCACAGACAGAACATGGCTCCAAAACCTATCCTTGAGATGGGCCTAAGCTTGGCCAGAGATGTGCTCAATCTGCATGATCGCTATGAGGATCTCAGACCTACTTTCAAGACTTCTGAATTCTGCAAGGCCACTCATGAAGCCAACCTGGCTGATTTTGGAAAGCAGAAAGCAGAACTGGATCAGATGGTGGCCGGATACAAGGAAGCCAGGGCCACTGCGGACAAGCTGGAGAAGCAGATTGAAGAGCTCCAAAACCAACTGGCAGAATGCAGGGAGGTGCAGAGCAGGCTTGGGGCTGGACTGAGTTCTAAAACTAAGGCCACTTTCCTTGTGCAAAGTATGGTTGCAGCTTCCAGGCCAACCTTGGAGATTGCAAAGGCTTCAATTCACCAGGGGGTGCTGCTCCAGAAAGAGCTTTCTGTCAAGAAAGCGAACCTGCAGGAGACTCTTAGAAAACTAGGATTTTAGCTTCTTCTTTCCTTTTATTATTCGAATAATTTGCCGCAAAGGTGGCTATTTTTATATAAGCTTTCAAAGCATTTTACTGCTTTTTATTTATTCTTGATGCAATAACCGGACACGGCTTTGAAAGTAAAAACAAAAACAACTTTAAAGCAAAAACAGATCTAAGCAAGATTCTTTTCAAGAAAAGTCAAGCTTGTTCCTCTTCTATCCCGGGATCTGTTTGTACAGCCTGTGAATCCCACATGGTTGGATAGAACTTCTTTAACCATTTACCATTGATTGGGGCAAAATGAACAACTCCATCTCGGTCCTGCAACCTGTATGCCCCCATTCCGAGGATTTGGTTAATTATAAAAGGGCCTTCCCACGTAGGTGACCATTTCCCATATCCAGCTATGTGTGCTCCAAGGGGCAGAATTGCCTTCCAGACTATCTCTCCCTCTTCAAAACTTTTGTTTCTGACTCTTCTGTTGTAGGCCCTTAATACAGCCTGTTTTCCTGCTAAGAGTTTGTTGAGGGTGTCAATTTTGCTTGCATCCAATTCTTCCAATTCCAGCAACATGGCTTGAGAGTAATCCTCCCCAATGAGACCGTGCTGGTGAGCAATTCTAAGAGACTGGACTGCTATCTCCATGGGAAGAATTGCATCATGGCCGTAGGTTAGAGCATAGGGGGTCATCCCAGTTGCTTCTCTTTTTGAAGTTATGTATGCCCACAAAGTTTCTGACAACTTCTCATGCCACTGCTTTGGATTCTTCTCTAGCATTTTTCTGATGATATTGATAATCACCTTGTTACTTGACTCTGCCTGTCCATTAGCTTGAGCATAGTAAGGAGTAGATTGAAGCAGTTTGAACTTGAATGTTTCTGCCATATCTAGCATGTCCCTAGATATGAAAGAAGAACCCCTATCAGTTGTGATTGATTCTGGAATGCCAAACCTTTGTATGATCTGTTCTTCTATGAAGGTGATGATCTCTTGAGATGTTGTGGTTTTTACTGGCTTGGCCTCCACCCATTTGGTGAAGTAGTCTATAGCAACAATAATGAAATAATGCTGCTGGTTGCTGGCTGGATAGATCTTGCCAATGAGATCCATTGCCCATCCCCTAAAAGGCCATGGTTTTACTACTGGGTTCATGGGAACCGAAGGGGCCTGCTGGATTGGGCCGTGCCTTTGACAGGCCTCACATCCTTTGGAATAGTTGATGCAATCCTTCATCATGGTTGGCCAGAAGTAGCCATACCTTCTGATTAACCAGCACATCTTCCTTCCCCCTTGGTGAGCTCCACAGATCCCCTCATGGGTTTCTCCCATGACTTTCATGTATTCTGTGTTCCCGAGGCACCTTAATAGTACCTCATCCTTACTTTTTCGGACCAAATCTTCATTCCATATGAGGTAGTTTGTAGCCATGATTCTGACTCTTTTCTTAGAGGGCAGAGTGGGATATCGTAAGTAAGTCATGATAGGCTCCCTCCAATCATCTTCAGTGATCAAGGCAGAGTTGACTTCTATCTCCATTCCTCTAGTAAAAACAGATGGTAGACTTTTCCTTCCTATCTTGATGATCCTTTGGACGCAGTCTTCGGGCATTTGTATGCCTGATGCCACCTGAGCCAGTTCATTGGCTGCAAAGTTTTCCTCCCTTGGGATGTGCTCCCAAGTAGCTTCTCTAAATTCTGTTAGCAGATTTCTAGCTGCTACTAGATATACAGCCAGAGAAGGATTCAGACACTTATATTCTCCAGCAATCTGTTTTAGGACAAGCATGGAATCTCCCAAGATCTCCACGGACTGGACTCCTAATTCTACTAACATCTCGAGCCCTATAATCAAAGCCTCATACTCGGCCCTGTTGTTGGTGCATTGGAAATCTAGCTGGAAGGAGTAGCAATGTCTGACCCCTAATGGTTCCTCCAGAACAATCCCTGCTCCTGAAGCCTTATCTGTCTTTGATCCATCAAAATATAATTTCCACGGTGTGAGATGAATCGAGTCGATTGGATTGTTAAGGCAAACATGAGCTCTAGTTAGTAGATCTGCATTTGCTATGTCCAAGGAATCCATGTTTTCAATTTCCTCTCCCGGGTGATCTGCCAAGAAGTCTGCCACAGCTTGTCCTTTGACAGCTTTCTGGGGGACATACCTGAAGGTGAATTCTGTCAAAGCCAAAGTCCATTTCCCAATTCTGCCTCTCAGCATTGGTCTCGTTAGCATGTATTTGATTAAGTCTGTTTTGGCAATGATGTAGATAGTATGTGGCAGCATGTAGTGCCTGAGCTTTACAGCAGTAAAATACAAGGCCAGGCAGAGCCTTTCTATTGCGGAATACCTTCTCTTTACTTCTGTTAATGTTCTGCTTAGATAATAGACTGCTTGTTCCTTTCCCTCTTTGTTGTCTTGAACTAAAAGACTTCCAATGGATACTTCTGATGCAGATACATAAAGCTTTAGTGGTCTGCCTCTTTTTGGCGGGGACAGAACTGGTGGGTTTGAGAGGTAATGCTTTATTTCCTGGAAAGCCTGTTGGTGCTGTTCTTCCCACTTGAATGTCTGTTCCTGCTTCAGCCTTAACAGGGGAGAAAAAGGTTGGATTTTTTCTACAGAATTGGATATGAATCTCCTTAGAAAATTGATTTTCCCTAAGAGACTTTGAAGTTCCTTCTTGTTCCGAGGTGGTAGAGCTTCTATGATGGATTTTGCTTTATTTCTGTCAACCTCTATACCTCTCTGGTGGACCAAGAATCCTAAGAAATTTCCTGCTTAGACTCCAAAAACACATTTTTTGGGGTTCATTTTTAGTTTGTGTTGCCTCATTCTTAGGAATACCTTTTTTAGGCTTGCTACGTGGTTTCCTTCCTCAGGGGATTTAATCACCACGTCATCTATGTATACTTCCAAGGAATGTCCTATCATATCATGAAAAATAGAATTCATTGCCCTTTGGTAGGTGGCCCCTGCATTCCTCAAACCGAAGGGCATTACAGTATATTCGAAAGCACCTATATGTCCTGGACACATAAAGGCTGTCTTGTGGATGTCCTGTTCTGCCATCATAATTTGGTTATAACCTGTATTGCCGTCCATGAAGGATAGCATCTGGTTATGAGCAGCTCCATCTACTAGCATGTCTGCCATTGGCATAGGATATTCGTCTTTAGGAGATGCCTCATTCAGATTTCTGTAATCCACGCAGATTCTAACTGCCCCTGTTTTTCTTTTGAGAACAGGTACAATATTTGCTAACCAATCGGCATAGACGGCTGGCCTGATGAATCCTACCTTGAGCAGCCTTTCTATCTCTTCTTTGACCTTTAATTCTGTGTCCATAGACATTCTTCTTCTGCCCTGTTTGACTGAAAGGTAGCCATCTTTAATTGGCAGCTTGTGCTCTACTAACTGCCTGTCCAACCCTGGCATTTCGTGGTAATGCCAGGCAAAACAATCTCTGAATTCCTGCAAAAGTGCCATGAGTTCAGTCTTGAGTGGCTCCTTCAAAAGTGTGCTGATAAAAGTAGGCCTTGGATCCTCTTCTGTCCCTAAGTTTATTTCCTGTAGAGGATCCTCTACTTCTGGCAGGGAGTCATCCAGTGCTGCTGGTGCAAAATCTAATATTTCCTCCTGTAAAATTTCCTCCTCTTGTTCTTTTGTGCTTTCATGGGTGAATTCTGCCATATTGATGGCTGGATTCTGTATGAAAAGCCTCCTTTCTCCCCAGTATATCAACAATCTTTTTGTGATGGATCGGATTGTTGCAGCTCGATCCTTGTCCAGTTGATTGGGACTAAACATCAGAGTTCTGGAAGTTCAGAATAAAAAGGTCTATTCCAGTCCTCTAGAGAACTGGCTAAACCTTCTTCAATGAGTCTTTGGGCCGTGACACCATGTGGGCGGCCGTTCTGATTGACTCCGAGGAAAGTGAAGGGACCGAGGTCATCATGATAATACCTTGCTTCAAAGCACATGGCAGAGGGCAGGAATGGCCGTGGATCGGCCTCTATAATCTCCATGCAGCCTTCTTCATTCCATAGTGCTAACTGCTGGTGGAGGGTGGAAGGAATACAAAGGCTCTGGTGAATCCAATCCCTGCCAAGTAGTGCATTGTAGGTGGTGGAAGTAGTGTCTATAACAAAGAATGCTATTTTCAACTCTTTGCTTCCGACTATGACATCCACATCTAAGATGCCATGTATTTTGGTGATGCCCCCAGCGAAGTTGGTGACGGTCAATCGTGTTGGAATCAGATCTTTCTCTGTCCTGCCCAACTTGGTCAGCATTCTGTGGGGTAATAGATTAATGGCTGCACCTCCATCTACCATGATCTTGGAAATAGGAATACCCCCAAGATTTGCCGTTATAAACAAAGGTCTGAGGTGATTTGCCATTTCTCTGGTTGGCTTGGCGAAACAAGGTTGCTCTGTAGCTGGTTTATTGGCTGTTCTGCTTGCCTTGGGGTTTTCTGGTTGTGGTTCTGGTGGCTCCTCTGCTTCTGCCAATCTACATTCAAAGCTTTCCTGAGAGAAAACATCTCCTTCCAGAGTGCTTTCTTGTCCTTCGGCAGCCCTGAATTTCCCTGGTACGATGAATACCATGTTAATTCCCAGATCACCCTGTAGGAGGTCTTCTAATTCTGCCCCAAAAGCTTCTGTTTCTGGATCCAATTCTTCACCAAATTCCATTAATTCTTCCCCGTATTCTTCCGCCCAGTCATCCTGTTCTGCTACTTCGAGGGGTTCTTTCTGATCATCTGCAGAAGGTTCATAGTCCAATTGCTCTTCTTCATATTCCTCAGTGTAGTCGTCTTCTCCTTGTAATGGGGTAGACCCGGATTTCTTTGGTGTCTGCGTGGTGTCAGGACGACTGCTGGACGACGAGGCTACATGGATAGGAGACCTGGCTGGTGGTTCTGTTTTCAGCAATTCCCTTGACTGGCAGGCTTTCTGTTCTGTCTGAGGAAGTGTTTCAGGATTCTTTCCTTTCCTGGCAGAACTGGGTTGTGAACGTACCTGCGTATTATCTTGGCTCCTAAGATATGTGCAGTATTGCCTCTGGATTCCCCTTTTCTGAGTTCTGGTCAGCTCCAGAGTCGGTCTACCGCTTCTTCCTACGGAATACCATCTCCCTTCTATGATCGTTGCCAAGGGTTTTTCGTTTCCGGGTGTCTTGACTGGTATTTCCTTTCTGGGTTGCTCCGTCCTCCTCTCGCTATATTGTGTAGGCCTAAGACAGCTCTTCTGCCTTGTTTTGTCTCGGGATGAGGTTCCAATCCTGTCAAAGACACTAGGTGTGGGCTGATTTTGTCTGTCTAGAACCACCTCTAGCTCTGTTTCACATTTGCACCTACTGCAGAGCACTACCCCAGCCGAGATGGTCGCTCTTGGTATTTGACTGGTCTCCCTTATGACTCTTCTGCCTCTGCTGCAACCAGCATCTGTGATTGGCTCGGTTTTCCTTTGTTCTGGCCAATTTAAGTCGACCATATTGACTTGAGGTTGAGGAAAAGGATCCGTTGTGACCGATGGTGGTTTTTCTGCCAGTTTCAACCTTCCTGCCGCTATCCCTTCTTGTATCACGTTCCTGAAAACCACACAACTATTGGTAGAATGGTTCCAAGAGTTGTGCCACCTGCAGTACTGTCTGCCCTTGAGTTCTTCTGGCTTCGGTATTTTGTGAGGCGTTTCTATTGCCTTCTGCAGTAGCATTTCGTCGAACAAGGCATCAACCTTGGTTAAGTCAAAAGAGTAAACCTTGTTTTGTGTTGGCTTGTTTGGAACGAATCCTCCTGTGAATGGTGGTGGCTTTTGGTCTTTAGGTGGCTTTGTGAGGGCTTTGCAACTAATGGGATGTTTTAGTTTTGCCATTTCCGCCACTGAAACCTCTTTCTCTTCTGATTCTTCCGCATCTTCTTGTGATTCCACCTCGATCAGGTGGACTGAAGAAGAAGGGGTTTTATAGTATGTACCTTTGGAGGAGTTCCTCCTTTGATGTTCTTCCCTGAGTAACTCCTCATATTTGGATGCCCTATCAGCCAGTTCTGCCAGATCTCCGAATAATATCCCGTCGAACCTCTTCCTGAGAGAGATTTTAAGGGCGGCTTGGGCCATCTGGATGAAGTGTCTTTCTTCCATGGGGATTCGGCACTTCATCTTGAGCTTTCTGAACCTGGTTATGAAATTTTGGGCCGGTTCATCTTCACTTTGCTTGAGGGCAGCTAGATCACTGATGGTGACTTCTGGCTGAATCCTGTAATAGTAGTCATGGAAGACATTTTCCATCTGTTCCCAGGTTTGAACAGAGTTAGCTGGCAGGCTGGTGTACCAGGTAAAAGCTTGTCCAGAGAGAGAGTTGCCGAAAAGCCTTAGTTTCAGCAGAGGGTTGTTCTCGATAGCTATGCATTGGACGGAGAACCTGCCTATATGTTCAACTGAAGAAGCATGGGGGTCCTCCTCATTGAACAGAGTGAAGTTTGGTACTTTGAAACCTGGAGACAACGGTATTTGATCGATATAAGCTGGGTATGGCTTTCTGTAAGTAGGCCTTTCCCCCCTTCTAGCCTCGGGCTCCATGATTTCTCTGATCATTCTTTGCAATGCTCCTATGTCATTCAGAGCATTGACGGGGGGAAGATTTTGTCCCTGCTCTGGCTGAACGTAATCAAACCTGGGTTCTGCTCTGTGTGGTCTGGGTGGAACTTCCTCCCTGTGTTCTTCCTGCTCTTCGACTTCTGGATGATTCCTCCAGTTTGCCCCTGGTCTATTTCTGTCATGATTAGCAAAAAGGTTCCCTCCTCGGCCTCTCCTCCCTCTTGCAAGTGGAGGGAATGGATTAGGGTCCATCCTTCTGGGTCTATATGGCAATACTGCCGGTGGTTCAGGCAGAAGCGCCAAAGGTTGATCATGTGGGGCCACATGAGGTGGAACGGGCTGAGGTTCTGGCTGGTTCTGAGCCAGTGCCAGGTTATCTGGTTGAGCTGGGGCTTCATGTCCTTGATTAGGAAGGGCTCCTTCCCTCGGGCCAGCCTGGATTTCTCTGTAGTCTGGCACTCCAGCCATCTGTGCAACTAGGGGATTTTCCTGGTATGGCCACGTTAATCCCGGCGGAGGGCCATACGAGAGATCTAACTGCTGGAGTATAGGATCCGGGTTTGAAATTCTGGCCATGGCGGATTCTCGGTCCTTCCGGAACTGTCTGTTAACCTGCCATTGCATCCTGGCTGTCATGTTATTGAGAGTGTCCTGGCTCCTTTGCACTGTGATTTCTTGTCGGAGTACTGACTCCTGTATTTGATTCATCCTTTTGGAGCCAGTCCTGGAACGTCTACTTCCTGTACTGCCGTGGGCAGATTGCCTAGCATCGCTTTCTTCTGACTCGAGGCCTTCCCTGAGAACCATCTTGTTTTTCTCCATATCTGGTGTGGGTTCTGACCAGATCTTCCGGTGTTTGTAAATCTGTGAATGATTCTGTCAGAGCATGTATACTGAGAAATCCCACCGGGCGTGCCAAATTGTTCACCCGTTTTCGTGTTTTACTCCTGAGGTGGAAGGGCGAAGTTCCCCACTGGCTTGGAGACCACTTGTTGGTCGACAAGTCAGCTTTCTTTGGTGTGCGAGCGTGCCACTGCTAGCAATGTAAATTCTAGCAGACTTATTTTTAGATTGGATAACTTGCGCCTCAAGTTACTGACTTCTAAAACAAAGGATTGTGAATTTGGGTGAGGAATATCTCCCAAGTAAGTTCTTTTCTTGCCTCAGACTGGTGAGGACTTTCATAATCTATCTCAGTATCAAATGGCTGTTCTGGCCAGAATAGATAATAATAAAATACTGTTTCAGGCAGAACTGCCTTTTACAAAATTAAGAAGGGAGAAATCAACCCTAGAAAGACAAGAAGATGGCTGGAATCCCATTTCTGCCTAGGTAGAAACTTCTGATCCGGGCTGGATTGGGTATGTCTGTGTTGGACTGTGCTGTCAACAACTTTGGCTGCTTGGCTTCAGCTGTAAATCGATACCAAAGTTCAATTTTGGCAGAGCTTCAATCTACTTCAAGCCTTGGGAGACTTTTGAGCGGGCAGAACTGCAGGAATTCTTCAGTTTGAAGGGACAGAAGTGGCTATTCTCGAGGATTTAGCAAGCTGGAACTATGCTGTAAAATTTGTTGAGGTTTTCATATTGGTAAAAACTCAAACTATGTTTGTCTTGGCTTTTGCTGAACCAAATTTGTAACGAGAAGGATCTCGTTTTCAGAAGACTTATTTTCTAAGTCTGAACTTTGGGATTCTGATCTAAAGCTGTTTTTTTCTCTTGGGATCCAAGTGAACTTTTTCTTATTTGTTTTTTTTGATTGATTGATGAATTGAGTGTCCTGTTTCTTTGCCTTCTTTCGCTTTTATAAGAGATCCTCCTAAGGAGGTCATTTTTAATCTTTTAAACAATGGGCGGCAAAAAGATCTCTTATAATGTAAAGTAAGAAGGGTTTTTTAGATAGGTTCTGAGCAGTCACCTCCTAAAAACAGTCCCTTCCCTGGTTTTCTGGGTGGCAGCTTTCTAATTCAACCAACGCCACCGTCTGTGTGGGCTTTTTATGGCGGTTTTGGCTCTTTTTCTTTTGTATTTTCTGAGTGGTTCCCTGTTTCCCGTTCTAATTTAGAAAGCGTGATCCGTGAATTTCTTGGGAGATGGTGTATTGATTTGGAGCAAAATCTTGAACACAGATGGGTTTTTGATCTTCAATTGGCAGTGTTTCAGAGACGTCCCTCTCACATTTTTAAATTTTAGTTGATATTGCTGACTTTTCCAAAGCTGAGGCAATCACGTGGGTGTGTCTTCGAAAGTTTCCACATCTGGGCTTTCTTTGGGCTGAGGCTTTATTTCCAACGTTTTTGGTGTGAAGCCCAAACTGTTTGGATTTTATTTTTTCTCAAATCTCTGGGCTGGGCAGGCAATTTTATAATGGGTCTGCCTTCTGGTCTTGGGCGTGCCGAATTTGGGCCCAAACACCATTGTAGCACCAGCTTGTGTGAGGGAATCAAAGAGCGATTTGGCATAATTGAGATAATCAGTCACTGTTGTGTTGTTGTCCTTTCTGAGAGTGCGAATTTGGTCTCGGAGAATCCGTACACGGGTACTAGCAAGAGGTGAGAGGCG
Source organism: Prunus persica (assembly GCF_000346465.2). Classification (NCBI taxonomy): domain Eukaryota; kingdom Viridiplantae; phylum Streptophyta; class Magnoliopsida; order Rosales; family Rosaceae; genus Prunus; species Prunus persica. Next base: position 19,440,373 of record NC_034014.1, read on the forward strand.
CTTGGCCAGCATGGTCCAGGCTTGATGAGCAGTGGTACAAGGGATGAGAAGTGTCTTGATGGAAGAGGAGGAAGTCGCTTTGATCCAACTCAGGACCAGTTTATCCTTGGCTAACTCTGGGTGCACAGATCCATCTTCTTGCACTTTGGGTGGGTCTGTGTTGTTCTTGACGACTGCTGCAAGACCGTGCATCTCCAATACATCTTCAAATTGGGATTTCCAACTCAAGTAGTTGGTGCGATCCATAGGAACTGAGAACAATGATGAGATATTGAAAGAGGTGGGCAAAGAATGGGATGAGAATGGAGGTGAGGAAAGTTTTGACATTTCAGAAATCAGTTTTGACATATTGATATTGCTTGATTCTCCAGATTTAGGTGTGTCGGCCATTGGTTTGGGTAGGATCGATATTTTGAGGGTTAGCTCCGAAGAGCTCTGATACCATATAAGAAAATGAACTGAAAAGGAAGAGAGAGAGGGATGAGAACAGAGAGATTAAGAATAATTGCCACAATCCAGTGATAGTTCTCTGTATTATCTGCAGTATAAATATTGGTACATGGGGTAGACTTTCTCAAGTCTATTTACAGAAACTTAACGTTATAAGGTAAGTCCAATCAATTACATATATTACAGAGGAATTGACAATCAATCATTCTGGCTGATGAATGTCGCGCTTGTGGTTAGGAGGCTTCTAAGACTAATGTAATGGGATCAGCTGATTTCATAGGGCTGACAGATTAGATAGGATCTGCTGGTGTAGTATTCTCTTTATTCTGAACCCTAGATAATTATAAAACATGAATGAAATTAATTCTTAATGAAAATATGACGGCAAAAAAAAAAACTTAAAAAATTAATATAACTTTATATAATATCTTGGATATCGTCTCATGAGTTGACTATATAATGTGATTTGCTCTTTCCTATGTAGCTTCCATTCCACCCTATCCAAAAGTAACGAGAACAAAGAACATTTTGTATTTTTCTTCTCCATATGCGTATAGGATTTGACGCGGTGTAGCCACCCCGCGTTAAGACGCACTAGAATTATTAACCTTCTAGGAAACGAAACCAATTCTCATATGCTTTTCTTCATGTATAAAATGGGGCTTCATTCATCAAACTAAACCAAACCCAAACTACAATTACTTATCTTATTTTTCAACTAAGATGGGATCGTCGACTAATTCACCAGCAGCAGCAGCAGCAGCATACCCTCATCCCCAACCTTATTCGACAGCACCGGCACTGGGACCTTCTTACGTGCAGGCTCCGCCACCTGCTGGTTATCCCACAAGAGATGCTCCAAATCCTGCTTCTGCTCATTATGGACCTGTAGAAACCAAGTCCAAGGGTGATGGCTTCTGGAAAGGATGCTGTGCTGCCTTGTGTTGTTGTTGTCTCTTGGATGCCTGTTTTTGAACATCATATTCTCAAGGGGATTCTTCTTGAATTCAGTCCAATAATCATATATTTCTTTATTCGTTTGTGAATTATTCTTATAGTAAAATTCCTTAATTTGTTCAAATAAAAAGAGACACTTCAAGTTATTTTTATGAAGTGTTAAGTATAGTTTGACATGTAGCACCGCGCATTCCTGTATTCAGTTGATGAATGGTTCAAATTGGCATAAGCTAGCTGTATGGCGAGTACATATACATTGTCATGAGTTGATTATGTGGGAGCATACAATCATCCGATACCACAATTGATAAACAAACACAAATACAACATCAGAGTGTTGAGAATTAATTTTGAAAATTCCATAACTAGTTTTAAAATTTCTAGAAAATCCATCTGCTATATGTTAATGTTTGTTTAAGAGTTAGATAGCAGCTGGTTGTTAGCATTTAATTATTGTTCTAACTTCTATGAAGTTATATGTATTGCTTAAATATGAGCTTTTGTATATGACTTGAAGTACGTAAAAACTAAACAGAATTGTAGCCAAAAGTAGCATTGTAATCAGCGTCCAATTAAGAGGGCCCTAGAAATTTATATATTATATATATATATTACACCAACGTCCAATTTTACCAACAAAAAAAAAACACACACACACGAAATTAAATGAGGAAACACGATTCTTTTTCTGAGAAGAAATCCCAACACGCTTCCTCTTTTTTCAGGCAATGCCTACTTCTACTTTCTCCATAGAAGAACATACTCTCTATTTAATCCACCACTATATTATTTTATGTTTTCCCAATCTCTTTTCAATCCATCCATTATTTTTAGTTTCTGTCATCCATTTTTTCTCATATTGTAATCCTAAGAATCGATCTCTCATTGAAAAGCTTACAATTTTTCATTTTTGATCTTTGTCTTCGAGATTGATGGTGACCAAGAGGAGAGAAACATGAGAATTTAAAAAGGTAATCATATTCTCTTTATATTTTTTCTTATCCAACAAACTATTTTTTCCCACCCTAAACCCTATCTGTTGGCCTCTGTTGAGTTTTGTTCTTGCTTTTTGTTGTTGGGGCTTGGCCGCTATCTTTTGTTAGGTGGTTTGTTGATTCTCTTTATTGGTTTAATTAGCACCTTTCGGCCCAAAAAAAAAAGGAAGATACTTGAGAACTTATCGTCAAAGAATAGGTTGTTTTGTTGAATGTTAGAAGCTATCTGACTATACATGGACCTAAATATGATTTTTATTTTTTATGATTCATGTACTTTTGCTTTGTTAGAATGATCATTACTATGTTTAAATCAAAAAGAATGAATGAGAAAAAATAAAATAAAATCTTTTTGTATTAAGCTTTATTGTATATTAAGGAAGGGGCCTCATTTAATTTATCGCTTAAGACCAACCAAAAGTCAGGGCCGGCCCCGATACTTCTACCGTGCACTTACTTAGATACCTTTTTTTTTTCTTACGAAACAAGGGTGAAAACTTATTTAGGCCTTCTCCAACCTATTTGGTCATAAACCCAAATTCTCCACCTTAAAAAAGTAACTATTTGGGTTTTGTCCGGACTCAAACTGTTTTTCCCCCAACATTCACACTTAAATTTTAAGTCTACAACTTTATTAAATTGTTTAAGAATAGTTTAAGAGCATATTTAAATAATTTCATAATTTAATTTTTCAAACAATTTGACCTATGGGTAGGCGCGGTCCGGTTCTCAACTCAAATCGGAACCGGAACTGATACTATTTAATCGGTCCGATTTGGTCCGGTTTATGAAAAAAAATTCAAAACTGGCTAGTTCGATTCTGATTGGTTCAGGTCCGGTTCTGACCAGTTCCGATTTTGAACCGGATTATTAATTTATTATTTTTTTAAATTTTTTTCAAAAACTAAATATATTTTTTCAATTTTTTTAATTTAAAATTATAATAAATAACTTATTTTTTTGGCTTAAAAATTAACAAATAATCCAATTCATATATTTAGAAATTTAGAAATTTTTTGAAGTTGAAGTTGGAAAAATAGTGATTATAAAATTTAAAATATGACATTAGATTTTAAAATTTTGTAAAAATAAACAAATATATATATATGACCGGTCCAGTTCAGTGTGGTGCCGTGTTAAACTGGAACCGAAATCGAAACTGGTTTGGTCCGATTTGTTGACTTTTTTGGTCAACCGGTTTTTTTTTAATTTTTTTTTACCAGTTCGGTTCGGTGTTTCGGTTTTCCGGTCTCGATGCCCACCCCTAATTTGACCTAAAAAAAATTGAAATTTCACAAATATAATTTATTCTAGAAAAAACACACAACATAATTGAAACAAAAAAAGGAGGATTAAAACAACTGTCAACCTTATTCACCATCTCCAAAGCTCCTCCAAATGTGATTGATCAAATCATGTCAGAGACTCTGATGCACATATAATCGAACTCTATTATTACGAATCTTGTAATCAGATTGGGTCTACCTATCTTGGTTTTATTGGTATGTAATGCTTGCCTCCAACTCATATTATCTTGCTTTGACCCATAATAGGTGGTTTCGTTGTTCTGCTCCTATTCTGGATCTATTTTTGTCCGGGGATCGCCTTTGTGTCTCAGTGGCTTGAGTGATTTCCCCTGTGGCCGCTGCAATTGCTTTATTGTTTCCATTGGTGTGTTGCCGATGGTTTTTTTGCATTGTTTGTTTCTTTTGCAGATTTGAGATTTGATTCATGCTGGAAAACTACTTCAAATCTGTGATTCCCTCTATCTGTGATTTAGTGGCAAACGGGGTGACCAAGATTGTTGTGCAGTTCTCTTCAGCCGTTTTTGCTGCTTTTGTTTTCAACCCGTTTGTGGTGTTGATCAATATTCTCTTCTAGTTTTTACTTGTAAGAGCCTCTAGTGCTTGATATGCATTTTCTCCTCCTACCATTGGGGGCTATTTCTCGGCACCTTCCCTTCACCACCATCTTCAGCGCCTTGACCACACGAGGGTCTCCTTTCCTTGGTGACTCTTATGCAGTTGGGGTTGCTTTTAAAGTGCTTATGTCACTTATTGCTTGGATTATGGTAGCGCTCTTTGTAGCTTTGATGGCTTGTCCACCACCATTTTCTGTCTCGAGCATTGGTTATTGGTTCCTCTCCAGTGGGTGTGTGCTTGTGTTGATTGTGCTGCTGTTTGGAAATGGGTGGTGTGGCATTTCCCTGTTCCATATTCACTGCCTTCTGTGTGCACTTTGCTTTTCTGGGCTTTATGTCCTCGTTAAGTTTTATGCCTTCTTGTGTTGTAGTTCGTCGAATTCCTTTTGTGGAGCTTACTTTGTTGTAACTAACTTTTGTCTTCTATGTAATAAAATTTGATTCTGGCAAAAAACTTCAAGCCTATGGAGGTGTATTTACCACCGTGAACGCAAAAGAGATTAATCGCATACTTTTGAGTGTGGTTTGAAAATCTGCTAACCGTATAAGTGGTTAAAGTAGGTAGGTATAGTGCTACTTTAAACTTCTGTACAGTCTATACACATGAGTAGGCATCATTTGATACCTAACAAAAATGCTTGTGTTAAACCCCAATTTTCATTATTTTGAACAGTAGGTACCTATTTGGACAAGAATATAGTTGTGGTAGCTTTATAATAAAGCCCTTTGCCTTGTCTCAAATTGATCAAATCAATGTCAAAACTTGTGTAAGAAATATAGTGCCATAATCCGTTTTTGTTTTCCGAGAGTATCCGTACTTGATCAATTCCGATCGGCATAGACATCGAGGACTTAAAACTAGGGCTGCAGTGCAGACATGTCAAAGAAGAATTCTTGTGTTAAGTAAGCCCATTATTATTTGGCTACCCTGAGGAATCTGTAATAGGTTTCCTCTTTCCTACGTAGGAACCTTGACCTTCCTGTCCAAAAGGCAAATGAGAACAATGAATACTTCTAGAAGCCTTATAGTAGGCTTTTGCCGTGTGCCAATCTTGTGGTGTGATTTTTCTTCGCCACATAAACAAAGCTACAACATGTCAACCGAGCTTCTAAGAAACAACCACTCCAACAATTTGATGACCGAGACCTCATGAAGTTTGAAGATCAACTTAGGCTTTATATTGTTCATATGCAGAGCAGCACAAAATTTTCATCATTAATTCGTTTGTGAATTATGTTTTCCTCACTTTTTGTAACTTTTACGTTATTATTCAATTATGTAATTCTTGTTGTTGCATTATTTGTATAGTAAAATTCTTTAATTTGTTCAAATAAAAGATAGAAGTTTTTGTGAGTATTAAATAGTTGGGTAATTTTCACTTTACTACGGTAAAGTTTATCTATTTTTAGAGTTCGACTCATCAAATTTTTTTCCTTTCAGTCGCATACACAAAGTTTATTTTCTTACAACTGTCATACATGTTGTTAGTCTTTCTGTTAACTGCTGATGTTAGGGATGAGCACGGTTAGGGTTGGACCGGTTTTTGCCTCAAATTAGAATCGATCCGATACTATTCATTCGGTTTGGTTCAGTTCGGTTTTGGACAGTATTATAAATAAATTAAAATTAATTTTTTAAAATACAATTATCAACTGAAATATTATTATTTTACTTGAAAATTAACAAATTATTCAATTTCATATAAAAATAAATATTAAAGTTAGAAAAGAGAGATATTTTGAAATTGAACTTGGATAAATATTATATATATATATTTTGTGAAATTAAAAATATAGCATTAAATATAAATATATATTAAAATTATATATTTTTTAATTTGATCGGTTCAGTTCGGCTCGGTCTGTTTTTGAAGACATGGAACCGGAACCAAAACCGGTCCAAATCGGTCAGGTTCGATTTTTGACTTTTTTGTTAACTCGATTTTTTTTTCCGATTTGATTCGGTGCAGTTTGGCTCGAATTTCCAATTCGCCGGTTTGAGTGCCCACCCCTAGCTGACGTGGCAATAAATGTGCTATGTAGACTCACTCATATGATGCCACATAGTCCACATATATTATTAAATAAATAAAACATGATTTAATTAATTATTTAAATAAAAAAACTTGAAATAAAAAATCTTGCTCTTTCATTGTTTAACGGTAGAGAGAGAATATGAGGGGTTTAACGATACCGTTGAGTTTGGGGGTTGGGAAGGACTACTGGGTATTGTTAAAAAGTTATTCCTAATTTATTTTTATTTTAAATATTTTAAAACATGTTAAATAATTCAAGCATTTTTTATTTTTATTTGAAATTTTAATTTTTAATAATTAAATTTATCAAAATACTCATGTCACATAAGCTGATTTAACTATTTTTATTTGAAAACTAAAGAAATAAGGCAATCTTGATCACAGAATAGAAGTTCAAGAGGGAGGTTGAATCATTTAAAACATCAATTGAGAAAACTGAGATTATTTGGAAGTCCATTATTATTTGGTTACCCTAAGGAATCAGTAATATGTTTCCTCTTTCCAACGTAGGTAATTTGACCTGCCTGTCCAAAAGGCAAATGAGAAGAAAGAATAGTTCTAGAAGCCTTATGGTAGGCTTTTGCCGTGTGCCAGTCTTGTGCTGTGATTTGTCTTCGCCACATAAACAAAGCTACACGCCGTGACGCCGTGTCAACCGAGCTTCTAAGAAACAACGACTCCAACAATTCTCATCTGCTTTTCTTGCTATATAAGCTGCGCTTCATCTCATCAACTATCCATCCAAAATAACCAAAACACAAATACTTCTCTACCTTAATTTCATTATTTTCTTCTCTGTCTGAATATTAATATTCAAAGATCATGAGCTCATCAGCTAATAACTCCGGCGCAGCATACCCTCCCCCACCTCATTCCACAGCTCCAAGTCCTTATTTTGTGCAGGCCCCACCACCTGCTGGTTATCCAACAAGAGATGGCCCAAATCCCCATGGACATGGAGCCGTAGAAACTAAGTCAAAAGGTGATGGCTTCTGGAAGGGATGCTGTGCTGCTTTGTGCTGCTGTTGCGTTTTGGATGCATGTTTTTGAACATCATCCAGGAGATTCTTGAATTGCAAGCCCAATAATCCACATATATATATATATATATATATATTTCTTTCATTTGTGAATTATATTTTACACACGTTTTTCGATTTCTGACTTTAGTTTATTATATGTGGAAGGGAGGGGCCGCGTTTGTCGCCGCCCATTATTCTCCTTATTTTGTATGATAAAATAGAGATTCTAGCCACTGTCCAATTCTTTGTCGTATAACTATTTTGTTATAATAAAATATCTTCATTTGTTGCCTTGTGTATTTCACTTGATTCCCTTACTAATTTTTTAACAGTTTCACATACTCTTTTTCGATAAGCAGATATTTCTCATTCCGTCGAATTACAGTTTAACATATATAAAAAAATAATTTATAAAAAATATATATATAAAAACTTCTTCACAAGTAGACTCATTTATGAAATTTGAATCACTACTTTATTCTTCCATCAAAATGTAAATATAGGCTAAATGCCAATAGACTCATTTTGTTCAAGAAAGTACATTCAGACACTCAACTTCTAAATAAAAGTAACGAATGCAAAAAGTTTGTAGCTCAAGAAAAATACATTCAGACAATCGAAGTCCTATCATCAAACTCGTCATTAAAATTGTACTTCAACAATATAATCGCTTGATCAAGCTTTAAAATTGTACTTCAATAGTATAATCGGTTGACGAGAAAGTATTCTGTCTCAATCAATACAAATATGTGACTAATTAAAAAAAAATATTAATTCTTTTTTTTTAATTTCTGAAGAATTAAATAGAAATGTTCTTTACAAAATAAGAAAAAGACGGCGGGTAATGGAGAACTGGACTGTCGGCAGGCTAAAAAGGAAAGGTCAATTAATTCATTGAACCTCCACCTTCTACGTCCCAATACTGTTCATCTCTCCCAAACTCAACACGCACACAATCCAATTCGCAGCTCCAAAAATTTAATTGAATTAATTCATCATTTTGCTCACGTGGTTGGCCAGCGACGCAAGCGTCACGTCGACGGCGTCTCCGAACCCAACATCGGTGGCGTTCGGATGCGCGTAGGTAAGACTCGGGATCAAATCCACGAGCTTCTCGCGCATCGCCTTCACCTTCTCGCCCGATATCTTCAACAACTCGTCCTCTATCTTTCTACTCGCAGGGCTCTTCTCGTCGATATAAACCGAGTACGTTTTTACCTCTTCCGGTAAAAACCATTTATACTGCGTGTACGCCGTGTGCGGCGAAAAGAACACCGGTATGCAGCCGGCCAGCACCGAGTCAAACGTTGACCGACGAGTGAACGAGTCGCCGGGCGCCTGCAGGCAGAACGTCGACTCGGTCATAACCTTCAAGACCTCGCTCGGCTCGTGGCACTTGCTGGCCCCACTGGGGCCACAGTTCATGAGAAAGCACCGAGTCGACTCGCCGCATTGCCGTATGAACTCGTTCCGGATCGCCGCCTTCTCCAACCCCTTGCGGGGCCCGCCGATGAAGGAGAACAGGTTTGGCCGGTTCATCTCCCGCACTTTGTTTTGCCACGTTAGTATCTCCTGCCACGTGGAGGGGTGGAAGTAGGAAGGGTAGGGTATGCCGTGCTGATTTGAGCCTTGCCAGGGGTGCCGCTCCACGGTCAGCACCGACATGTTTTTGACAGCTGGCAAGTTCAGGAGGGAGTTGGCGCCGAAATCCGGACCGTCGGTGGCCCTCATGAAATCCCACGCGGTCCTCCCCAGGGCGATGAAGTGGTCCCTACCGCTATTCCTCCCCCACCAGGGTTGCGCCTGGAGGTGGTGAACGAGGTCAACGGCAAGCTCGTCGCGGGAGGTGAGGTTGGCCTCCTTGAACATGCTGGAGGCGTGGAGGCCGCCGTAGAACGGGACGTAGAAGAGGGCGGCACGTGCGGGGTCGAGGGTGCGACAGGGGTGGTTCTCCACACGTGCGTGGAAGATCATCTCGGCGATGAACTGGTGGGTGGCGAACCAGGCGGCGGGGGAGCCAAGCTTGGGAAGGGGCTGGCCGAGGCCGCGATTTGCCACGTGGGGACACATGTCGGTGTACACGTTGAGGGTTTTGCAGCGGCTCAAGAGCCCGGTGTTGAACTTGGGCGGCAGAGGGTACACGTAGACTGCGACGCTTGGGTCGCACGTGGGAACCTTGAACGGCGATTTTGTGGCGGCGGTGGCGAGATTGATGGTTTCGGCGTTTTGGGTTTTGTGAGCGAGATGGAGAACAGCGACATTGTTTGTGGTTTTGGGGGGGAACCAAAAGAGAAGAAGAAGAAGCCAAGAAGATAGGAAGATAAAAACTAAGGCAGCAAACTTTAAATTGGGATTGTTGAGGGAGAATTGGGTTTCGTTATATTTTGAATAATAGTACTTGTCTTTCTCCTCCTCCAATGGAGTATTTAGAGGCGAGATTTGCTTTCTTGAAAACATGAAGAAGAAGAAGGTATGGCAATACTTAAAATTTTAGAGAGAGAGAGAGAGACTTGGTGAGTGCTAAGTAGCAGTGAGAGAGAGAAGACTCTGCGTTTCTGTAAAATGAAAGGAAAAAGAAAAAAGAAAAAGAAGCATCAAAGGTATTTGATTGGGTTGATGCATGGGCACAAAGTGGCAAAGTGGTCAGCAATCTTGGTGAGAAATTAATTAAGAAAGGTCAAGTGGTGGGGCCGACGGACAATGAAGGTTCTCTATTGTTCCGTTTCCGTCAGAGAACGCCTTCATTCATGGTAAAACAGTTCTTTTATTTTCGTGACTGTTTTTATTTTAATTTTTTATGAGATTGTTTACTTTCACATACATTGTGCTTGACGGTGGTGCAAGGGCATTTATGTCCTATCGCAATAGAAGAAATTTAAGAAGCTGTGGTGTGGTGTGGCAGCACCAACTTGAATGAGACAAAAGGCAACGACTTAAAAGCAGATGCATGCGTCTACGTGTCCTAATCTTGTGAGAGCGGTTACTCGCAATAAACATACATGGTGGCGACAACCATAACTTGACGAAATAAAGAAAAAAGGTAGGTGGGGCTGGGGCAGGGGCAGGAGGAATATGATTTTAAAAAGAGTTTCCGTGGAACATGTTGCGCAAGTTGTCTTTGATTGGGAAATAATTGAAAATGGAATGATTGATCTTCTTTTGTTCAATACAAATAAACAAATAAACAGAACATAACAGGCTAACAGGCTACCGGCACTGCAGGAATAATGGCCAAAACATACTATTTTCTTAAAAACGGCTCTCTTTGGGGCATTTCAGCAAACACCACCTAGCTTCCATGGAAGATTCCGGGGGTTTACGTGTCCTACTCTGTGGATTCGACTTTGTTTGTCAAACATTTTATCATCATGAACATAAATATTAGTGACAGTAATTGAATATAACCCAAACGTTTCTATAGAATATATACTCAAAAATACTCAGGGATGAACATCCTTTCCAAAATAACTTACATACTAATGCTCATAAATTTAATTCTCATTCATCATACAATTGTTTATACCTTATTTTTTCCCCTTTGGCCCCACAAAATGAAACGACATGGTAATGGCCCATTGAGGCAAGGTTTTGGGCCTAAAAGGACGAAGTATCCAAGCCCAAAGCAAAATTAAATAATCGAATTGTTCGAAATTAAGTTGAGAATAGACAGAAAATTTGGTACATTTTCCTTAAAGTGATATTTGCCCACCCTCAATAGAGTTTGCTAATGAGTTCCAGACAAATCACTTACATGATACAACAAAGATTGGGATTATAGAGTTTAGCAAAAACTAAAATTCCCTTAGAATTTCTACAGAAAAATTATATGATATATTGAGAAGAAGAGTTAGAGAGAGATTGATTTTAGTTGTGTTTAGACGTCCCACGTTGTGGGATTTTTATAGATTCCAGTAAGTATCATAGCAGTATGCATTAAGCATCTGGAATAGGGTATATAAATTTATTCAGTGCTTATTCAAATCACTTATCAGTAACTTGTTATTACCCATTTAACTTTGGTGTAGTGATATTCTAGGCAAAGTTGGGTTACCATTACTGGTAATTTAAGTAAAAGGTTTCAACCCCATTCCACTAGATGTACTTTTTACCATATCTCTAGAGAGTCCCTTAGTAAATGGATTTGCCAAATTTTTATTTGACCTTACATACGTTATATTGATAACCATCTATTATCAATTGTTTTACATACGCATGTCTTAAGCTAATGTGTCTAGATTTTCCATTATACACTTTGGTATAAGCTCTAGAAAATGTAGCTTCACTGTCACAATACAAAGAAATTGATGACATTGGTTGTGGCCACAACTCTATATTAAACAACAAGTTTCTCATCCATTCGGCTTCTTTGCATGTTGTTGAACAAATGGGGAGTGAAAAAATCAACTCCCTAAAAAATTATGAATAAAAATAAGAAACAAGAAAATTTGAATAAATAAAAAATCAGGAAACCCAATCTCTTTCTCTCATCTGCCACCACCACCCAACCCACCACCATCAGATTACGTATACATTTTCTTTTGACTTAAATACTAAAACAGTCCATGTGTTTAATCACATCAGCTAATTTAGTCAATATGTTTTCAATTTAGCCAATGTAGTCATTTTGTTTACCACTATTAGCCACTGTAGCCTATTACATTAAAATTGCCGATAAATAAACATGAAAATCCTTTTTTGTTTCTTGTTCTTTTGAAAACCTATAAATAAAAAAATTAAATTAATTTTAGGTCGGGAAGGGGAGGGGCTGCTTAGCAATGAAGGAAGGGGGGGTGGGGCAATGACTGCGTGATAGAGTACGTGGGAAGATTTAAGTGGCTGGGGGAAAGAGAGAAGAGAAGAGAATGGTGATGTCCCTTAGTTTTAAATTTCTTTTAGCTCTTACACCTTATTTTTATTTTTTAAAACTGAATTCAAATATTTATATTTTTTTCTTAATATTTTAACAAAAGTTTAACGGATTGGATATTATATTGGCTAACGATGCTAAACATAGAGAGTAAATTGGCCAAATTAAAAATACAAAGACTAAATTGGCCAACCGAATAAAACACAGGGACCATTTTAGAAGCCTTTTCTTTTTAATCTATTAATCATTATGGTGTTAAAACTGATCTTTTATTTTTAAATTGAAATTTTATGTTTCTTAAATAATTAGAGATTTTTTTATAAGTTTAAATAATATTTAGAAATTCTTTCACTATCAGCATTCATTATTGAACGTTGCACTCCATTCAATAAAAAATTTAAAAAAAAAATATCAAAAAATTCTGGAATTTTTTTTCTATACATACCTACCAATATTATTCACTTGCCACACCAAATTTAATTTGAAAATTTTATTCGAAAATGTTATCTTAATTTTTAGGTGAGAATTTTATGATAAATATTGACACGTGTCAACCGAAAATCTTATCCGAAAAGCTTATCAAAATTCATGGTTTAAGTATAAAAAATAAAAAATAAATTAAAGTAAATAGTGTTTGCCCTTGCCTTTTAGGGTGGAATAAAAAAAAACAAGGCTGTCACTATTCATGTGAATAGTGTATGCCCTTTCCTTGCATTTGCCTTGTCCTTGTCTTTTGGGGTGGAGGTGCTCTTAAAGGCTGAGAGAGAGAGAGAGGGAGAGAGAGAGAGAGAGACTTTTAGGGTGGAATAAAAAATAGGCAACGTTGTCACTATTCATGTGAATAGTGTATGCCATTTCTTTGCATTTGCCTTGTTCTTGTCTTTTGGGGTGGAGGTGCTCTTAAAGGCTGAGAGAGAGAGAGAGAGAGAGAGAGAGAGAGAGAGAGAGAGAATGGGACCGCTGCTGCTAGTTGTTGTGGTGGCGGCAGCATGGGAGAAGAAGATGACATAGAGGTAGTTTGATGGAATGAACAATATTAGTTAACGAAATAAAACACGAGAACTAAATTAGCCAAATTGAAAACACGAGGACTAAATTGGCCAAATAAATATAACACAGGGACTATTTTAATATTTAAGTCGAAATTAAATATAGAAATGAAAACTATACCCCTAAAACTTTAAAATAAATCTAAAAGAAGTAGGAGGAGGGAAATTAAATATTGATTCATTCCCAGAAACAATTTGGAAAAAGAAAAAGAAAAGAAATGTTTTATTATATGTCATACAACTACTCAATGCCTTTCCCATAAAAAAAATTCAAAAAAAATAAAATTAGTTAATGATTTTGTTGACTTGCTTGGCCAATGATACAAGTGCAACATCAACCGCGTCCCCAATCCCAGAATTAGTCGCATTGGGGTGGGCGTAAGTAAGACTTGGGACCAAACCTAGAAGCTTTTCACGCATCATCTTAACCTTTTTACTCGAAATCTTCATGAGCTCCTCCTCTATTCTCTCACTCGCTTTGCTTTTCTGATCTATGAACACCGAGTAACTGCTTCTCTCTCCAGGTAAATACCACCCATACTGAGTATAAGCCGAGTGAGGTGAAAAAAACACCGGTATGCAACCCGCAAGCACCGAGTCAAACGTTGACCGCCGAGTAAACGAGTCACCGGGCGCCTGCAGGCAAAACCGAGACTCGGTCATAACCTTCAGCACCTCACTAGGCTCGCCGCATTTGCTGCGGCCGTCAGGAGTCCCGCAGTTCAAGAGCTTGCACCGAGTTGACTCGCCGCATTGCCTTATAAACTCGTTCCTGATAGCCGCCTTCCTTCTGGGGGCGCCAATGAAGGAGAACAAGTAGGGCCGCCGGACTTTCCTCATCTTGTTCTGCCACCACGCCATCTCCTGACGCGTGGACGGGTGGAAGTACGAAGGGTAAGGGATGCCGTACTGGTTCTTTCCTTGCCATGGATGTCTCTCTATGATCAACACTGACATGTTCTTCACTGCGGGTAGATTTAGGAGGCGGCCGGCTCCGTAGTCGCGGTCGTTCGGCTTTCGGATGAAATCTTGTACGACCCTCCCTAGGGCCATAAAGTGGTCCTTACCATTGCGCCTGTTCCACCAAGGCTGCGCTTGGATAAAGTCAACCAGGCTGACGTCCAGCTCATCACGAGCTGTCAGGTTACGTTCGCGGAACTTGTTTGGTGAGGCGGCCCGTCTACGTATGGAACGTAGAAGAGGGGAGGGCACGCGCGGGGATCCCCGCGTGCGGCAGGGATGGTTCTCCACACGTGCGTGGAAGATCATCTCCGCGGTGAACTGGTTGGTGGGCGAACCAGCCGCCGCTGGAAATTGTCTGGCCGAGACCGGAGTTGGCGACGTGGGGACACATGTCTGTGTGCACGTTGAGGTTGTGGCAGTGGCGAAGGAGGCCGAGGTTGAACTTGGCCGGCAGAGGGTATACATAGACTGACATGTTTTTGTCGCACGTGGTGGCTGCGGATGGTGATTTGTTGACTTGGTTGTCGTGTTGGGTTTTGTTAAGAAGAGGATGTTCATGTTGTTGTTGGATAACGTTAACGTCAGTGAACGGGTACCAAAAAACGAGCCAAGCAGCCGATACAAAGAGAAAAAGGAAGCCACCGCGCCTGGTTAGAGAGGGAGGTCTTTGCTTTTCGGAAAACATGAAGAACTGAAACAGCAAGAGAGAAGAGAGACGAGAAGACAATTTTGTTTTTAGAAACAGAAATTCTCAGTCGTTTGATGCAGGTTCAAGGCAAATAAATGGTTGATCTGCTATTGGTTTGATCTACTTGTGGGATTCTAATTGGTCGAGGGTTTACCGCATGAATATCAATAAATGTATGAAGGTTGTGTTATGTTGGTCTATTTTGTCAGCTGAGGCCAGACACCAGCTTTATTATATATATATATATATATATATATATATATATATATATATATATATAGAGCTTTTATTGAGGGATCCCTCAAATATGCTTATTTGAGGGACACCCCTTGTAGGTCCACTCCAGATTGTATTTCACTAATCCAAACCGTCTATTTTGTAGATACTCATTCAAAGATCATCTCTACAAAAAATTACTTGAATCCGATATTATTTTACCACTCAATTAAGTTATTGAAATTTTAGCATTTTCTTGAAGCATCGTGTTTATTGATTTTGTAAGACACAATTGGATGTCGAAACGGTTTCCGATTTGTCTAATTTTTTGTAAAGATGATCTATGAATGAAGATCTAAAAAATAGATAGTTTAGATCATTGGGAAAAAAATTGTAAGGTACCCTAAAGGGCGTCCCTCAAATAACAATATAAGGGGACTGTATATATATATTTTGTTTCTCATTTTGTCCAAATAACTGGTTATTCTACCTTGTGTTTGAAGCTTTGCTATTCAATTATGCAACCTTTTCAGTGTCTTCCTGGATATTGTTCCTTTTTCTCTCAATACAAACAATAAGTTCTAAGAGAGGCATGAGCGGATACGGCATGAGCGGAGAGAGAGAAAACCCTTCAGTCTTCAGGATTCTTTGAACCTGTTATAGGATTATTAGCTTTTCTTTTTACAACCCATGTGAAAATAGTCGAACAAGTCTATGCCTTGAGTAAAGAATACGAAACATGTCAATTGCTAAACCTTGAGTCAATAAAGAAACACAAAAGTGATGGAAACAATTTCCTTCACATTGGCCTAGTCCAAGTAGCAATAAAACCTCTTACCAGATTAGGACTAAATGCCTCTATTTTACTTTGCTTACAAGATGCCAGATTTACCAACTTTAGTGATAGTACTCTAGGAATAATAAAGTCAAGCTTGTTTAATGGTCCAATTCACTTTGACTGTTACCCAGACTACACAGCAAGCATTAGTGATCCTCACATATTAAAAACTCTAACGTTAAACATCAAAACTTTAGGGTATAAAGTCTTACCAGGTACCCAACCTTTAGCCTTAGTCTATAGAATTTATTATAAAGTCACAGGAACTAATATGAATTTCCAAGCTCTTAATAAAAGTCCAAAAAACCAAACCTTGCTTATTCAAAATCGTAAAGCCGATGCTAATATAAGAGTTCCCCATACAATTAAGTGGTCAGAAGTAACTCTACCCCTAGATTGGACACTAACAACAGAAAAATCAACCCACTCCTATTCAGCATAATTTGAATAATCTAGACTACATTCAACAATATTTAGACGGTACGGTAAAAATAAACTTTGGTAACCAGCCCCCCAAGTCCTCAATACAGATACAACAACTCCCAACACCTAGTCAATCTTTTAAACATACTCCTGCAAGACATTCCTTCGCAGCCTCCTCTTCTACCCTGGAAAGAGATTTGGAGTTAGAAAAAATATTAATTGATTTAAAGTTAGAATCTTTAAGAAAAATCTCTCAAGTCAACCATCCTTGTTATGGTAAGAAACCAGTCAAAGAAGACGAGAAATCAGATTCCCCAAGTTCTTCCACACAAACTGATTTTGAAGCCGAAGCCATTCTAATAGACAATCAATTACGAACTCTCAATAAAGAATTCAAAATACATTGGAAAATCTTAGACAAACACCTAGAGTCAAAAGAAAATGTTGAAAGACGCAACAAATATAGGACAACATATCCAAGTAAAGATCAGAGACAACAAATCTTTAATGAATGGAAAACTTACATGCTCCAAACCAAATTAGAAATTTTATATCTCGATTTTGTTGAAAACCTTTACCAACAGAAAAAAGAAATAAAAACTTTAACGCAAGAAAAATGGAAAAGAGAAAACAACACAGAAGTCATAGCTAGTCATCCCCCAGTAGAAACGATAATTATTGATCATAAAAATACTAAAATCACTGCCAATCCTTTTAAAATTCCTGAACAAAATGATAAAAAATTGGTTGAGCAAAATAATTATACAAATCAAAGCCTAATAATTTTAGGAAAACAGCTAGACAAAATAGAAACAAAATTTGATAAAATACTTACAAAAGAAGTGAACCCCAACCTAAGAAAGAAAACCTTTAGTCAAATTCCAAGACCTAAAACCCAGTCAAACACTTAAGACAACCCCTACGATGAAGAAAATAGAGAAAATGCTTGAACAATTGACGCAGGTCAAAGAAAAACTCAAAACAGAGTCATCCTCTACCCTTAAAGTCATCCAAGCACATGAAAGTCATCCTTTTGTCTTGAATTAAACAGATACAGAGTCACCCATTGACGCTAATACTGATTCCAGTAACATATCAAAAATAGAAAATGCCTTTAACAATCTCAAACTCAGTAGACTAAGGAGTAAGATAAATCCTACTAGTTTAACAAAGAACTGGTATCCTAAGCCAACTCCCTTAGATATCCAGTTTGAAGAAAGAAATCTTCAAAGGCAATTCTCAGTCTCTTCTGATAAACTTTATGCATATATATATTGAAAAAGCATATCCATAATCCAAAATGGCAGACGAGTCTTTTTAGAATCATGAAATGAATTAAATTAAGGGAGAAAATTATAGCATGATGGATGAAAAATGGTGAAATTGAGTACAGGTAATTGAGGCTTCAGGGAGTTGACCAAACTAATAGAGTGAGATAAGGCATGATTAGTGAATGATTAGTACATAATTCACATTCCTGCGTATCCTAATTTGTCAGGCCTGTTATAACTTGTTGAAACGAAACGACTTAACAAAATAATATAAATAAAAAAAAGGCTTTGGAAAAGGAATATAATTATATAAAAAAAAGAGTTGGTTCGCGGAACATGTTGTACAAGCTAGGTATCTTTGATTGGGGGAAATAATTAAATAATAAACACACAAGACATAAATAAATAAATGAATACATAACCCCTAGTAGCTAGCAAGGTGAGCCACGCGTATGTACTAGGGCTCTATCCAGGTCCATGGATATAGAAACAGCTTCGGCTTGTCTTTATAATTTAGAGCCCAAAATGCATGTAATTGGGGATGCCTTTTCTCTCTTAACCTTATGTTTAATTGTTTGCATTAATTGCTCTCTAAGATCTTGGGTTTCTTATAAGATTTTAGATTGACTTATAAGAAACTCAAGATCTTAGAGCAAGTTCACCCTAAAAGGCTAAGGCAAGGGTTGTCACTATTTGCGTGAATAGTGGCAGCTTTGTCTTTTTTTGTTCTACCCCAAAAGACTAGGACAATGACAAATACTATTCATTGTACTTTATTTCCTTTTTTTTAAAAAAAAAAATACTTTAAACCATTAATTTTGATAAGCTTTTCAGATAATATTTTCGGTTGCCACGTGTCACTATTTATTATAAAATTATCACCTAAAATTTCAAATAACATTTTCAGATAAAATTTTCGAATTAAATTTTCAAATAAGATTTTTGGTTGCCACGTGTCCATCATTTTTCAGAAAAGATTTTAGAATGAGATTTTTGGTCGCCACGCGTCTTATTTCAGATAAAATTTTCAGATATTTATTATAAAAAAATTATAATATCAGATTTCAGATAAGATTTGCACCCTCTAAAATTGCACCACGTGTCCTATGTCAGATAAGATTTCATATATTTAAAAAATATATATATATATATAATCTCATATTTCAAATAAGATTTTCACCCTCTAAAATTACACCACGTGTCCCATGTCAGATAAGATTTTCAGATATTTAAAAAATAATAATTATAATCTCATATTTCAGATAAGATTTTCACCCTCTAAAATTGCCCAACGTGTCATCTCTATCTTCCGAATCCCGCTATAAAACTACACCATCAACTCATACATCTCACATCATATCTTATCTATTCTTTCATTTCTCATATTTTACAAAACATATTCTACTCTCAATGTCAAACTTGAGAAGGGTGTTGGAGAGGCAACAGCGAGAAGAGGAAGAAATCCGGCGCAGACGTGCTGAGGAAGATCCCGACGTCGATGAAGAAGAGGAAGAAATGCTTGTAGCGGCGTGCATGCTTAATCAATCAAGGCAACACCACCGTCGTCGTGCCCTGAATGTGGACAGACGTAGGCAATCTCGGTGTAAGAATCTGTTGGAAGATTACTTTATCTCAAATTCGTTATATCCTATTTCTAAGTTTCGAGAGAGATATAGAATGCAGCAACATTTGTTCCAAAAAATCATGCTTGATATTTGTAATTATGACACATACTTCATTCAGAAGTATGATGTTGTTGGAGTTTTGGGTATTCTCCCAGAGCAAAAACTTACAGCTGTTTTGCGGATGATTGCTTATAGGGCATCTGCAGAGCAGGTGGATGAGATTGCAAGGATGGGAAAATCACCTAGAGTGCTTGGTGAGATTCTGTGATGCAGTAGAAAATCTGTACACGAGGGAGTACTTTCACAAACCTATGCCTAAGGACCTGCAAAGGCTTCTACAAAAAGCTGAGGCTCGAGGTTTCCCAAGAATGATTGGAAGCATCGATTGCATGCACTGGCAGTGGAAGAATTGCCCAATTGCTTGGCAAGAAGACTATGGGAATCGAAAGGGCCAAAAAAGTATAAACCGTAGCTTCATTCGACTGTTAGGTTTGACATGCATTCTTCGGAGTTGTCGGATCTCAGAATGACCTCAATGTGCTTGGTCAATCCCCAGTGTTCAACGATGTATTGCGAGATTATTCCCCCCAGGTCACGTACCAAATCAACAACACCGTATACTTTGGTGCGTATTACCTTGCCTGACAGGACCCGCCTCGGAATTTCCCCAAAACTGAAGCGGACCCCGTCTTTGATCCGACATCATCCCGATGCCGGGCCCACCTACTAAGTAATCGAGACTTTCTACTAAAATTTTGGCAGAGTCTCCCCTGTAATATAAACAATCCCAACAAAATTTACTCAACCTGCAACAACCACACAAAATAAAAATAATCCCAACCAGCAGCATGCTTTCATACAACTACAAGTCATACTAGAGTGGCCTCTGGCCTCACAAGTAAAATCTATCATGGCAATACAGAGCATCTACTGAATTTAGATTACAATAACAGTTGAGTAGAAGAATTTACACAGTTCCTAACTAGAAAGATGCACCGATTGAGCTTCGTACACCACTCGCACTTCCAAGAGCAACTACTGGCTGGGGGGCGCAAAACAGAAAACATGTGAGTGGACAAAAACCAGATTTGCAGTTAAAAACAACATAGTAACCCCACCATGTAAAAATAATGCTCAAGTCATGCAGGTTCACAATTCAATAAGAAATTACTCAAAACATGCTTCAGTAAAACTCATCTAAAAACATCAGTTATCTCTTTCAAAAAGAACCCCATTCTCTCAAACTTACCACTCCTGTCAAACTATTAAACAAACTATAATTCCTTACACACTCAACTATACATATAAATATATATAAATAACTATAAATAGCTATACGATATACTCATCACACCACCTAGGTACCGGGGGAAACAATCCAACTGGGGGATCGTTTGACTAGTCCGCAGGATTTCCAGGTGCTATCCTACGTCTAGGGATGAGCGGTCCAACCGGGGGACGAAACTCCAAAGCTCACACACCGGAACATCCAACGCCATGTGTAGCTCTCAAACTATGTCCTACGCGCGCAGACTGGATCATCACACACCGGAACATCCAACGCCATGGTGATGACCCTAAACTCTATACACAGTCTTTCCGTACGCCGGAACATCCAACGCTGCATACGGAAAGTGTCTCACCCGCCGGAACATCCAACGCCGCGAGTGAGACTAGTAACTGGGGAAGGTACTTACGTAGTGTACTCACACAACTTCTCTCTAATCACATTCTTCCATATCACCCTCCAACAACCCAACTATCTCATCTAAAAAGAATATATATCAAAATATACTTCCCCACAATCCATATATAAAATACACTCTCAAAACCCAAAATGCCAATCTCACAATATATTGCCAATTGCTATACAACCATCAAAATTAACTCATGAATATAATATACATAAAATCCATAAGCCATTAAAACATTATGCAAAATCTTTCATCAATTAAAACCAGGCACATGATTAAAACAAAGTCCACTCACAAGTATTCCCTCGCTGCCTGACCACGTGAAGGTCCTGCTTGCTGCGTGCGTGCAGTCGAAATACCTATTTCGAGATACGAACCGTTAATTAATATAAAAATCACGTCTAAGCGGAAATTACAAATTAAAAGCTTAACTCCCCAAATTCCCCATACGTGCTCGTTGAAGAAGGTATCCTAAGGTTCTATTACAGGTTTAGGAAGCGTTCACAACTTTACTGTTATCGCTAACCCGCAAACTTTGCATTATTGAATCGGAACATCCGGGGCTCCGATTCAGAATTCGTGAAGTCCCATACGGTCCTAGAAATTCCTAGAACAACATATTTTAATTCGAGAAAGATCTAACGGTCGGAACCTATCGAACCCAGATAACGCACAATATGCGAAAATCCGTTCGATAGCCAAACGACATCCGAATCGAGATCCGCGAATTCCTATGCGCTCGTGACAACCTAAGGATCTCATCGGGTTAATTTACATTCTCACCAGACTAGCCCACGCGCCGCCACACGCGCCGGCAGCGCGTGGGTGTGCAGAGTAATTCCGGTGACGGAAAAACTCCACACCCGAGCTCACCCTTCCTACCCTAGCTTCTACTCGAGGTCAGGATCACTTCATTCAACTACGAGAAGCTCCAATTCGGTCGGCAACTGGCCGGAATTTCATTTTGAAATTCGGCCAAAAACCTAGATTTCCAATCAGTTTTCTAGACTCAAAATCGATCAAAACCTATACAATCATCAGCTAGAACTCGAAAAATGGATGAGAAACCATACCTCACCCGTCTGAAATAGTGATCGGAGGAGAGAGAACGGGCGACTGGAAGTTCAGACGAGAATCGGCCTGAAATCCGTGTTTTCCGGCTACGAGGCGGCGGCGGGCGGCTGGAGATGGGTCGGGGAACGTCGGCGAGGTCTGGCGAGTTGTTTTGGGTCCGGTCTCGGGGCTGGCCGTGGGCTGTGGCGGCGGCTCTGCGTCTGCAAATCGGAGGAGGAGGAAGAGGGACGCGGGAGAGAGAGAGAATCAGGAGAAAGAGAGAGAGAGAGAGAGATAAAACTGAAAAATCTGATTTTTACTCTATCCCTTTTTGAAATATTTACAAGTTTGCCACTGACACTATTTTGCCCGTAACTTTTTCGTTACAATCCCGATTCAAGCCTACTGCGTGTCTACGAATTCGTCTCAATACCATCTACCTAGAAATACCACTCGTGGTTCCAAAATCCTTCCGAAGAAGAAAGTGACTGATTTACCCCTATCTCAAGGGTAAATTCGTAATTTTATTTAAATCGATTAAAATAAACATTTAATTTGGAGTCGGGGTGTTACATTGCCGATGAAATTTATCCTAGGTGGACGACATTCATGAAAATAATTACAAATCCCCAATCTGAGAAGGAAAAAAGCTTTGCTGCCTTTCAAGAAGGTTACATGAAAGACGTGGAAATGTGTTTCGGTATCTTGCAAGCTTGTTGGGGTATTATTAGGGGTGCTGCTCGGATGTTTGATGAGGATGTGCTGCGGAGCATTATGATGACTTGCATCATCCTCTACAACATGATTGTGGAGGATGAGTATGATTATGATGCTCCAGAGGTGTTCAAATCGGATCCAATGAACACGCCCTTGACAATGATTTATGAAAGGCCAATTGGACCAAATGGATATCCATTGGAGCACGAACAGTTAGTTTGGGATGGTTGATTCAACAACCCCATGCTTGATCGTTACCAGGAAATGCAATCTTCGTATGTTCACGAAAGGCGTCAAGTTGACTTGATTGAGCACTTGTGGGAGATGAAAGGCAATCACAATGATTGAAGTCAAGATTAATGCTTCGTTTTCAAGTTTGCTTTATTTTGTGTGTGGTGTGGTTGGAATTATGTTTTATTTTGTGTGTGGTGTGTTTGGAATTATGCTTTGTTTTTAATTATGCTTTGTTTTGTGTTGTTTGCAATAAAATAAGGTTTGTTTTTAATTAATCTTTGTTTTCATGTGCAAATATTTTTAATAAATAGTCATATTATTTTATGCTTTCTTTATTGAATAAAAGGGAAACAATACAACAAATCTTAATACATATGGCAAATCTTTCAATCCAACGTAGTGGTTTTGATCATTTAACCAATCCGTATTGCTTGGTCCGTCGTCATCGAAAAGTTTTCTTCTCATCACATCCCTTTGCTCCATCTTTCAATAGGACTTTGTTTTAGGAGACATATGGGTGGTATCCATAGCCATGATTTTCATCTCTTTATCCTCCATGTCTTTTAATTGTGCTTGCTGCCTTTCAATTGCAAATACTTCATGTCGTGCCTTGTCCGCTTCTTCTCTTTTCAAGTCTCCCTCAAGTCTCAGTGCACTATTCTTAGCAACTTGCTCCAAAAATTGTGCACATTCATTGTTCGAAGTGCTTCCTTTCTTCGCCTTTGCCGCCTTTCTCCCAATAGGTCTCGGTGCACGTGGGAGTGGTGAGTCTTGATCCATTGGGGAGTCCAATGGCGAATCGGTGTTCAGCGAATCGTGGAGCGGTGTCTCATTCAACACAACTGGAGAAGCATTGCAAATGATTTTGAATCTCAAACAATTCTTCACAATTTTCCAACATTTGTGACTCTGGAAACTTTTTTTGCCTTGCCTTGTGGCACCGAACCACATTTGTGCTTGTAGTCTATTAAAAATAATAATTGAAAATGCAACCAAAAAAATGAATATGGAAGGAACTATAAATAATTTGGAAATGCAAGAAAAAAAAATTGATTATGCAACAAAATATAAACAATTTAGAAATGCAAGAAATAAAATGATTATGCAAGAAAAAAATAAATATGGAAGAAAATATAAAAAATTTACAAATGCAAAAAAAAAAAAAAAAGATTATGCAACAAAATATAAATAAATTAGAAATGCAAGAAAAAAAATATGCTAGAAAAAAAAGTTACATTAAATTGAATATATGTGAATTATAAATATTTTACCTCATCGGTAAGATTTTGACCGCTTCGAATGTTGTTCCTAGCTTTTGCCAAGGCATCCCTCCATTTCCCTAACTTTTTATTCAAAATTTTCCATCTGGACTGTAAGGCCATTTCCGTCCGAGCCGAACCGGATCTTTCAACAAATTCTTCATGAAATTTTTTCCACTTATGAGAAAAGTTCATCTCATTGCCTGCTATAGGGCAATGACTAACTTTCACCCAAGACTTAATATCTTCCTCAGTAGACCAAGCGCCTCCAGCTTCAACAGAAGAGGCCATTTGTTTTTTGATACAAATGAAAACTAGTAGAAAAATGTGAGTGGAATGGAAAAAAAAAATTGGAAGGAGAAGAGTTTGTATGAAGATTTGGTATTAAAAGTGAATACAATTGATAGGTATTTATAGGGAAAAATTACAGTATTTTTTGGTATTTTTTTAGGAAGAATTTCGAATTTTTTTGCTAAAAAAACAAGGGCTGTCGGATTTCTAGAAAAAAAAACCATTGCAACGCCCAGGTCTGATCATGGCCCCATTATCTTAACCAGTTCTAATCCTAGGACTAGAGTTCACAAAGCTTTTAGGATGGAAGCCATGTAGCTTTTCCATGTTGATTTCCCTTGAGTTGTCAATCAATCTTAGTCCCCATCTTATGTAGGAAATCTAGCTCAACAAATTTCTACTTGCTGTAAACCTTCCAAGTTCATAGAAGAGGTGGAACACAGAGGTTTTCGGGATTCTTTTCCAGCAACTAAAAGAAACCCAAGACCACTTAGAAAATATCCAAATCTAATTAGCAAACTCTCCTACCTCAACCTTCCTTATCAACAAGGATAAATAGCTCAACTCCAATCTCAAGACCCTCCTTAAGAAAGAGGAAATGTTCTATGCCCAAAAAGCTAAGGTAAATTGGCTCCAGCTTGGTGACAAAAACACAAAATTCTTCCAAATTCAAGCCACCATTCGTAGAAAACGAAACCAAATTAGTAGAACTAAAGATGATCAAGGTAGTTGGATTAAGCCTCCCTTCTTGGGAAATGTTTTCATTGAAACCTTTAGGAAACATTTTTACATAGTCAAACCCTATTGCTAGCTCTAATATCCAGGAATTTATAAGTGTGATTGAACCTGGTATTTCTAGCTAGGACAACTCTAAGCTTATGGCTGATATTTCTGAGTTGGAAGTCTTTGAAGCGGTTAGAAGTATCGGCGCTCTTAAAGCCCCTGGCCCTGATGGTTTACATGCAATTTTATTCCATTAGTTCTGGGCTGAGACTAAGCACCTTCTTATTCAGCTTGTTAAGGATTTCGTTGTGAATAACTTTTCTCTCAACCCCATAAACCACACCAACATTGCTTTGATTCCTAAGGTTGACAACCCTGAAGTTGTAAATCATTTTAGGCCTATCAGTCTCTGCAATGTGGTTTACAACTTAGGCCCATCCTTTCTAAGTGCATCTCTCCAAACCAAGGTGCCATTGCACCTGGGAGGTCTATTTGTGACAATATCTTAATTGCTCATTGTAGGAGCTTTTTCGTTTCGGCAGCTACTGCGAGCCTGGGCTGCTGTAAAGAGCCAAATGTGTGAAAATTACCCCTGGGTCTAAGTTGAAGAATCAGACCCTAAGAATGCTTTGAAAGGGTAGCTGAGCCTTAGGAAGCACCTTGGTTACCTTCACCAGCAAAACTAACAGTCGCTTACAGATAAATACTTAGCTTGGCATGAGACGCTTGTGGCATAGAAGCAAAGCAGTCATGAGTTTAGCATTAAAGATAGAGAGGGCTGTGATTTCTTATCAGAAACAGGGGTTTAAGGTAAGGGGAGAAGAGTATTTTGAAAGTATTCGTTGAAGAGAGAAAGAGATATGGGAAGAACAATGAGTGTGTTGAGTAATTTTCCGGCAGCCTAACAAAAGCTATGTTAGACTATGGAATAGCTTGCTAGAAGAGAAAATGGGAGGAGATGGAGGAACAAGATACGAAATTGCAGGGCTTTAGAGATGAGAGATAATGCTTGCTCTCTGGATGTGGGTTGTAGCTAGTCGTGAAGTAGTGGGTGTGGTTGTGTTTAATGGGTAGGAGGTACCTCCTTTTATAGCCACTATAAGCTCCTCCTTTCCAAGAAACGCTAATGGTTTCTTTTTAATTTTGCCAAGTATCCCCTTTCATTTCTCTTCTCTTCCTTTGACCTATCCCATTTTGTGAAATCTTCCTCTATCCAAACACACAAAGACAAGATTTTTGGGAGTTCTAAGGGTTTCCTGCAGCTGATTTAGTAATGAACTCCCATTTTTGGCTACCTCATCACCTTCTTTCCTTCCCTCTTCCATGGCAAAAGCTGGTGGGAGAAAGAAATGGGTAATGGCGCTGGTCTGAAGGGTGTTTCTGCTCTTAGCAACCTGCGCATGCTAATACCCCCTGGTTCTTTGGGTGTTCTACCTTGATGTTTGTTTTTGCCCATGTGCTGAAGCCTCCCAGTAACTTACATACATGGATATTTTGGCTTTCATCTTGGCTCTTGCTTTCAGCTAAGTGCTGGAGATTATAGATATTTTCTTTGGTTGCTTGGGCTTTTCTAAGGTGATGGGTTAACCCACTAAGGGAATGGGCTAACTTCCTAAAGTGATGGGCTATTTTATTAAGGGAATGGGCTACCTATTTCTCTTATTATGCTTACCCACGTATTTGAGCTCAAGAATTTTGCTCGAGTTTTGAGGCTCCCAAGCAGCCCAAAACTTCCATTTCTCGGCTCATCAATGGGCCTCATGAATGCTTATTACCATCCATAACACAACCCACTCAGCAAGCGCCGAGCATTTACGTGGCTTGGGCCCACTTAAGCTTGTAGTGTGGCTAGGTGTAAAAATAATGATTTTTCGGTTGGCATTGCATGTCGCTTGGCGTGCTTGAATTTTATCGTCTTTGAAAAGGGATATGATGCTTGACGGGATAATTAGCATAGGCTTGTAGATCCAGTGCCTTTTATAGGCTCATTTCAATTCTTAGCGTGACGGATTCTAAATTTATTTGGCATGACATGTGGTCGTGGCTCTTGCAAGTGTGCATGACGAATTTTGCTTGCTCCGAACCGGGTCTTTTCTTAATAAGGTGTCGCACTGGGCCGGAAATTTATTTGAGCCCAACCTTGGATATTTTGGGCCTCAACACTCATGAATTGTTTAGTGATTTTAAAAGGAAAATAGGTTCTTTGGGTGCAATGACACTTAAATTAGACCTTGAGAAAGCTCATGACCTCCTTGATTGAAACTACATAAGAGCTTGTTTAATTAGGTTTGGTTTCAATGTTGACTAGTGCGACATAATTCAACAACCTCCTTCTCAATTCTTCTTAATGGCAACCCTGAGGCCTTCTTTGTCCCTTCTAGAGGTATTAGGAAAGGTGATCCCCTTTCTCCCTATCTCTTTATTATTTGCACGAAGTCCTTCATCAGGCATATGAACAGCTTAACCATTTGGTCAAAAAGAAAAATGATATCCTTATAGTGATTAAATGGCACCTCCCTCCTACAGCTTGGATTAAAATTAATTTTGATGGGTATGTCATTAATTCTCAAGCTTCCATTGGTTTTTTCATTCAGAATAATGATGGTCATGTGTTATTGGCTGGTGCCAATAACATTGGTAAAAATTCCATAAATGTGGTTGAAAGTGTTGCTCTTCAAGATGGTCTCGATGATGCTATTGATAGAGGTTGGGGTCAAATTGTGGTTGAAGGTGACTCTAAACTTGTTATTGACAGTGTCCTCAAAAAAGTTATTTTCCCTTGGAGTATCCAACAAATCATTCAAGATATCTGGCACCTTAACTCTTCTATAGCTTCTGTTCGATTCCAACATGTGTTTAGGGAGGTAAACTTCACTGCGAGCTGGGCCATGGGCTCTCATCGCAAGTTAGTTGGGGAGCTTGGGCTTCTTTTGTCATTCTGTTCTCTTTTTTATTTTGACCTTTTTGGGCTTTCTTGTCCTAGGAGTTTTGTTTTGTAATTTCAATTTTTGCATAAAAATAAATAAATAAAATTTAAAAATAAAAGACTTGCAGTCCTGAATCATATATATGAATCACATTTACAAATCTCATTGTTGACAACATCATCGTGCATATGTTACAAAGGTTTAGGATCCACTTTAGTTATGGCATATAGGCTTAATTATTGATATCCCTTTAAAACACATTTGCCTCACTTTATCTTTCGAGAATACAGAATCTCGATTTGCTCATTTCCATTAACTCCATTAAAGAATTAATTTGTTTATTTTATGTGAGAGTTTTATTTATATTGTTATGACTTTTTTTTTCTTCAAGTTTAATCAAAATTTTTTTTTTTTTCCATAATAAGCTCTTTTTATTATTATTATTATTATTTTGAGTTTGCATTCTTAGTTGGAATGTTTATGTCAAAGTGTCTCTGATCGTGCGTGATCGTTAATGGAGAAGTCCTAAATTATCTTAATTTTGATGTTAGATCATTCCGTTATTGTAATGACTTTTGTGATAGTGACTTTTTGAACGGAATTATTAATGCAATCCCAACATTTCTATAAAAAAAAATAAAAAAATTTCATTGAATATAATGATGAGGCACAAATAGGGCCCACTTATTTAATGATGTGCTAGCCAAATAGCCACCACATGTACAAAACTTGATAACGAATTACAATCTATATAATAAAAAAAATATAAGTGATGAAAAATATATATTCTAACAATATGTCCTACATTATTTTATTATTACTTGTAAGGTACTAATTTTAATTAATTAATTAATTCACCAATGTGCTTGGCCAATGATGCAAGTGCAACATCCACAGCATCCCCAAACCCAAAATCAGTGGCATTTGGATGCGCATAAGTGAGACTTGGCATCAAATCTATAATTTCTTCACGCATCATCTTCACCTTCTTGCTCGAAATCTTCAACAGCTCCTCTTCTATTCCTCTACTCGCACTGCTCTTCTCGTCTATGTAAACCGAGTACCTGCTTGCTTCTCCAGGCAAATACCATGCATACTGACTGTAAGCCGTGTGACGTGAGAAGAAAACAGGCACGCAACCAGCAAGCACCGAGTCAAACGTCGACCGCCTCGTCGGTGTGTCGCCGGGCGCTTGCAAGCAGAACTGAGAACGCGTCATCACCCTCATGATCTCCCTCGGCTGCAAACACCTTCTTGCCCCGTCGGGCCCCTCGCAGTTCAAGAGCTTGCACCGAGTTGACTCACTGCATTGCCTTATGAACTCGTTCCTGATGGCCGCCTTGTTCTTTCTGCGTGCACCGACGAAAGAGAACAGATGGGGCCTCTCCATCAGCCTCATCTTCCTCTGCCACGCCGCCATCTCCCGCCACGTGGACGGATGGAAATAGGAAGGGTAGGGGATGCCGTGTTGGTTTGGTTGCCAAGGATGTCTCTCTATGATCAGCACCGACATGTTTTCGGCGGCCGGTAGCTTTAGGAGGGTACCGGGCGTACGAACTTTGGAGGAGGAGGAGCAGGAGGAACTGGCGTTGCTCATGGTTCGCATGAAATCCCATACGACCGTCCCCAGGGCCATAAAGTGGTCCTTACCATGGTTCCTCTGCCACCAAGGCTGAGCCTGTATGTAGTCAACCAAGCTAAACGTCAGCTCGTCACGGGCCGTGAGGTTGGCTTCACGGTACTTGCTTAGAGCGTCGAAGCCGCCGTAGAAGGGGACGTAGAAGAGGGAGGCGCGTGCGGGATCCTGCGTGCGACACGGGTGGTTCTGTAGTCGCGCGTGGAATATGATCTCCGCCGTGTACTGGTGGGTGGTGTACCAGCTACTAGTGACAGCGGAGTGCCCTATGCGGAAATAATTAAGTGGCTGGCCGAGGCCGGAATTGGCAACGGCGGGACACATGTTGGCCTTTATGCTTAGGTTGTTGCATTGCCTAAGGAGTCCGAGGTTGAACTGGGGCGGCAAAGTGTATACATAGACTGACATGTTTTTGTCGCACGTGGGGATTTTGAATGGCGATTGTGGTTCAGCAACTTGAGCTTGTTCTCTGACGACGTCGTTTGAAGAAGTGGTGGTTGTTGTGGGCGGGAAGCAAAGGAGGAGAAGGAGAAGCCAAGAAGCGGATAGAAAGAGAAAAAGAAGAGCACAGCATCTGACAAGGACGTAGGGAATAGTGTTTAGGGTGAAGAAGTAGTAAAATATTTCTTTGAATTTGGAGTTGTTGTTGTTGTTGCTGCTGTATTTCTCTCCCTCCGTCCATGGAAAACTAGGAGGTGCCTGCTTTCGCGAAGACATGAAAAACAACAACAAAGAAAAAGAAGCAGCAGCAGTGGATTAATTGGATAGTAGAGAGAAGAAATTAAACTCTGTGTCTCTTAGTTTTGGATTTGATGGCTACAAATAATATTATGTGGTGAAGAAATTCATCATCAAGATTGAAAGCTCAAGTGTGGGGTAGGTTCAATATCTTTCCCCTAAAAACGATTGACATGATATGAAGCTATCTTTCTATATTGTTCTACTGTCACTAGCGGCCGGATGTACAAGTTTTCACTCTAATTAATTACGTGGCCAAAATTTTCCTTTCTTGGAGGAAAAGCTCCACATATAGTGCATTATAAGTTTTACTTTATATGCTCCATATGGTGCCCTTCTTTTTTCCTTTTTGTTAAAAAGCAAAACTTAATCATGCCCACATACAGTACATTTAAATTCAGCTATCTACGTTATGGGGGAGGGGGAGGGGGAGGGGGAGGAGCTCAATTACCATCATTGAGGTTCGAGCGGGTACCATGAGAGAGTAAATCTTATTGGCGATACGCTTTTGTTCTTTGTTTAAGTTCTTTCTAAACATTCTTTATTATGATCATTTTAAAAATTATTTGCTCTTATCTACGTGTAGTTTATTTTACATTTTCTTATAATGCATACCACACATATATAAAAATAACTCTTTCGTTTTATTTTTTATCAAAACTCCTAGGGTAACTCTTTCGTTTTCTGGGACAATATAAAAACCGCGTGGGCACAGCCAAAAAAAAAAAAAAAGTGTTTATACCAGCAAATTAACCCGCCAACTTATGGCGCACCAACTTTTTATCGTTTTTTGGTAAATAGAATGCAGTGAACCAAAACCATAAGCAAAAGTGGAGACGCGAAGCAACAACCACCAGGACAAGGACAAAGCCTGTATCCTAATATGGCGGTGGCAGCAGCTAATAAGTTACCCAACAACCAAACCATTTTCAACCTTTCGTATTGCAAAGTTTCACAAAAACATGAATTGCTTACAATATTCGCAACAAGCCCAGTTTCTTGTTTGTTTTTTTTTTTTTTTTAAAATTGTCTTTTATTTAATTATTTTCTTTCAGCAAAAGTATCATCAATAGATTTTTAATTTTTTTAATAATAGAATTGGTTCTTATTATGTGCTTCATATCTTAGCCTCTTTCCCCTCTCGATGCATATATGGACTTTGATTTGGTGGCTTCTTCTTCCAACAAATCATAAATTTTCATATTAAATAAATACTATAATAAATCCTCAATAAATAAATAAATACTACAATAACTCCTCAATTTTTAATCCCATATTACATATAAGAAAGGTATGAATATATATATTTTTGGTATAAAGTTAATATGGTAACATGAATTTTTATTTTTTTTTAAGAGAAAGAAAAAGAAATTCAAGTTAAATGGGACGTCACGAGTACGGCCCATTTCAATGTGGACTTAGGTTTTGGGCCGGAATCAATTATTTTGATAAATGGACCAACGCGACACAATTCAATTAATTAAATGAGTCGGCCCGACCCGAATAACTTAATGACACAAATTAAAATGGACCGGCACGGCATGGCACGACTTGTTTGACACCTTTGCTAAGGAGTGTTACGCCTTAAGTTGAGAGTTTTAACTTGTAAATTAGGCTTGGTGGGTGAGTTCAAAATACAACACTTTGTTCAAGGAAGGAAATTTTAGAGGCCTAGATTGGATTTGATTAAGGAAAGGGAAAGTACCATAGATTGAGTTGATCTTAATATGAAGATGAAGATAAGTTAAGAACCACATAACTATCATTTTCCTACGTGTGAGCCATATTCTCTTCCTCCAACACTTCAACCATTGATCACCATGGCAATTTCCCCATTATTTTAAAATCCGAAGGATCAAGAGCTCAGATCTCCTTTATGCAAAGCTCCTATTATTATATAACAAAAGTAAAGTGGGGATCGTGATCAGGATTTTCAAGGGAATGCAGTCCTTCCCGTTAAGCCTTTTGCGTTGTAAAGTAAAATGTTCTTGCACTTTAGGATACTAGATTTTCTTAAGGTTTTGTTTGTCCACTTCAAGTTCATCGTATGGTGCTCTATTATTCTCAACTTGTACAACTTCAAATGGTCCAACAAAGTAGATACGTTTATAGAAGTATTTAGTTAGCACTATCAGTTCTCGGTGGCAAACCCAAGCCAGTTGGCTAGACAATCTAAGGCGATCTTTGAAGTTGTCCAAAGCCAATGATAAGAGACTAGAATGAATTCTTTGTATTATTTTTATAAGAGACTAGAATGAATATTGATGTGTGAGTTTAAGCACAATTACTTGAATTATGTGTGTGTGTGGGGCAACTTCTCTTTTGGGATTATTTGACATGTTGTGTTGCCATACAATCATTAATTAAATAGACTTTTGAGATTATTTGACATGTTGTGCTGTCATACAGTCGTTAACTAAATAGACTTTTGTTTCCACGTACGATCCAAATTGAATATGGTAATTTCTATTTTATTTTATGGAATGTGGTAAATTTTGATGTAGAAAAGCACTTATGATCAAGTTTTTTTTTTTTTTTTCCTTTGAAGGATATAGCACTTATGATCGAGTTCTGTATTGGAATTAGGGTGTAATTCATGCTTCCTCGTTTACTACCACATAAGCAGCAAAAATTATGTGAGTTCTAACTTCTACTCATATTGCGAGGAGTTAGGGTGGAGTAGTTGATCTGAACTTATTTCTTCTCTTCCATATTCCTAACTTTCTCAATTCATATAAACTTCCTCCATTATAAGCAAGTAAGCATATATATCATAAGTCTAGTAAGTTAGTAAGTTAGTGTTTCTTATCCAAAATAACAAGTAATAAAAAGATACACACTTCTTGTTGCCCTGCCCCCACGAAAGAGATCACCAACTGGACGAATATAATCTGACAACAAAAGATGATGTTGATAAACCATGAATTTAGACCACGTTGGTAGTTACCCGAATGTCCAGTCCAGATTCATAGTTGTAATGGTTGTGATGCTCTCATCCATTATTCATATACATCTCTCCATCCTTATCCCATTGCATTGCTATCGTTTTATGATACAAAACAAAATTTGGAGACCAAAGTATAGTGGATAATATTTGAGGAAACACTTTGTGGAGTCAACTCTCCAATGAATGACGAAATGAGAAATGAGATGGAAAAATGACTGGGGAAGGAGTTTTACACAAATATTCATTGGATGTTCCACATAAGTGAAGGTGAAAGAGCTCAACCAATTGAGATATACTCCACTGGCCGAAATAAGAAATTAGATAAATACACGAGCTCAATGCTTTAATTTGGCCGAAATAATCACCATAATAAGATAACTTAGGTGATTCTATTTTTGTTTTTGTTTTTGTTTTGTTTTTGTAAAGATGATCTTGCAGCATCCAACCAAGAAATTAAAATGATCTTGCAGTGGAAGAACAACCCACATAGCACTCCATAATTTATATGCACTGTAGGCCAACACTAGTGTTTCAACTTGCAAGGGTCGTTTTTATGAATATATCCAGCTCTTGGAGAATCTCAAGGGGCTTATAATAAGTCATCAAAATCTTCCACTCAATCTCTCATTGATCCCCCAATATGAACCATATAACACTAAAATAATACCATTCTGATCCTGCTCACTCATCATAATATACTCTAATCACACTAGTAATTTAATGGATAAAAGCAGCTTCCTCAAAAAGCAATTCCACCTTCCCTCCAATATCACTATATATAACCAACCAGCCACATTACTTCTCTTCACCAAAGAATCCATCAATCCTCTCTCTCTCTCTCTCTCTCTCTCTCTCTCTCTCTCTCTCTCTCTCTCTCTCTCTCTCTCTCTCTCTCTCTCTCTACAGCTACTCTCAAACACATACATAATGAGTTCATCACAGTTTTCTTCTCTCAGCTGTGAGTTGAGGATCATACAAGCCAAAAACATTGAGTTCAAGACCACAGGAAACCTGTTTGTTAGATACTATATTTCAGCAGGAAACAAGGGAAGAATTAGGCTCAACACTAGAGAAATCTCTGCCAAGTCTAACCATGTTTGGAACGAGTCCATCTCGTTGGAGTGCTCTGGAAGCGAGACGGACGCCATGGGCCTAAAGCAAGAAAGCATAGTTTTTGAGCTCCGCTGGAGGAGCACTGTGCCGGTTTTTGGCAGAATTGGGGGGTCACAACTCTTGGGAAGGGCAGAGGTTCAATGGAAGGAAGTCCTTGAGTCACCAAACATGGAGTTGAACCAGTGGGTCTCAGTGGTTTCAACAAGCGGGCATGCTCTTGAAGGCGTCAAACCACCTAAACTACAAGTAGGAATCAAGGTTCAAGTTCAAGCAGACCATGTGGAATTGGAGAAAAGAAGACAGAGAAACAGAAGGATGAAGAAGTGGGATGAGTGCGGTTGTGAAAAGGGTCATGGTCACAGTTGCACTTGTTCAGATTATGAAATATTTGCACTAGCAGCTGCCCTGGAGGCTTTTTAGGCACAAAGAGAACAGACAAATTTTTTTCACTTCTTTTTGTTTTCCTATTCGTATCACACTGACCCACTTTCTTCTAGGACTGAAATGTTACTGGAAATTTTCTCTGAAAAGAGACTGTAACCATAATTGGTTTGTTTGAAAACATTCACTATTTATTTGTTTGGCATATCAGTAATGAGAAGGACAATGACTTAAACATTTCCCAGTTCATAAGCTACCAATTCTAATTTCTTTTCCCTTTCCTTCTATATATTATCTAATGAATAAAAAGATACAGAAATTTTAATAACCTATAAACACTGCACCATGTAGCTAGGATTTATAACTTGTGCTTCACACATGCCAAACCAGAAGCGCCCCCACGTATGTCATTTTAAACCTGCAAGATGATGGATTCTGAAACGGCTTGGTCATGTTCAGCATTTCCGTACATTTCCCAATTCATCTATCCACTTTGTCACATATGATGTTGAAGGCACCCATTCTTCATACTTTGATGTTCAGCCTACACCTCAACTCGATGCATTGCAACACTTCAAGTCAATTGCCACACTCATGCAAAGATGTACATTTCCACGGAGTCTAACCACAGCCCAAAATGGCTTCTCTTAGATAGTAATTCAAACACCCCATCCATAGTAGACCAGAGCACTCTGCTTAGTGGTGTTCATGCCATGACAAACCAAAAGCAAAATCAGTATTTCCGCCTAGTTACTCCAGATCATATAGGGTTATTCCAATAGATAAACAAGCATTACAAGATTGTTACCTGATCGGAATCCCACTAAAACATTTATGACTAAATACCATAAACTTTCCTGGTTATCAACAAGTGAAAAACATAAACCCAGACATGACCAGCAAAACTACTCTGTTACAAGCACTTACCATTGTCTCTTAGCTTCTCCAGGAGCGCATGTGCATTTGAATGGCCCAAGTCTATAACAGTCTCCAACACCTTTCAAGACAAGCGGAGAGGTTTGTGCTATAGCATGAAAAGATACATCTGTGACGTTCATTTACGTTTGCTGCATTTCCTTATTAATAACATTTTTTGACATTAGGCCTCTCTCAACCATATGATCCCAAAATAGACGTATGATGTCATTATCACTGGCATAAGATGCATTGAAACATCTATAGATCTTGCGTGTAACCATCAACCTCCTCTTGTACATTTCATCTAACAACACTGAAACTACACTTGACTTTCCTGCTTTCAAGTAAGCATATGCTAGACTAGTATATATAACACTGTCTCCTGATATACTCTTCTCTTCCATAAAACTGAAAATCTTTTCAGCACTATCCACCCTTTCTCGTTTACATAACCTTCTTATTAATGCCCTGTACAGTGAGACATCAACATAAATACCTTTTTTAACAAACTCATCTGGTAGACGTATAACTGCTTCCTCATTCCCTTTGTTGCAGTAACCATCTACAATCCATGTATAGGTGCAATAACTAGGGGAAAATCCAGCGTCAAGCATGCTAAATAAAAGATCTCTAGCACTTTCCATCTCTAGCACCTTGCAAAATCCATGAATGAGTGCTTTATATGTAAACTCATCCAACTTCAATCCAGCTGCCAACATTCTCTCTTTCACTTTCACAGCAGACCTCATGTCTCCTATCTTAGAATAAGCATTAACCAATGTGTTACATGTGACATTGTCAGGTTTGACTTTCCTTTCACTCATCTCATTCAAAAGTTTATTTGCATCCCGCATCCTGCCATCTTCGCACAACTTACGGAGAATTGAATTATAAGTAACAACTCCAGGATACAACCCCTTGGCCTTCATTACCTCGCACAATCTTAAAGCTTCTTCCAGGTCATGAACTCTACAATAGCCATCAATTAATGTCGTGTATGTAACATGGTTAGGAGTAGCACCTTTGATTTCGCGAAAAAGTTTTACAGCTTCTCTCATCCTACCTTCTCTACAAAACGCATAAATAAGAGAATTGTAAGTCACCATATCAGGACTAACTCCTGCTCTCTCCATTCTATCTTGAACAGACAAAGCTTCATAGTGCATACCCCTTTTGGAATACAGAGATATCAACGTATTATATGTGAAAAGATCAGGAAAGATGCACTTCAATTCCATCTCACCAACCAAACTGTCTGCCTTCTCTGTATCCCCAGATTTGCAGCAAGCATGAATCAACACATTGTATATGTGAACATTCGGCACAACCCCGGCCTGGATCATATTCTTGTAAACTTTCCATACCATATTAGTCAACCTATCTTTAACCAAAGAGTTCAACAAGGCAGAACAAGCATGCAAGTGGGGCTTAAACCCATGTACCCTCATGTGCTCAAAAACCTGAATTGCATCTTGGTTCATCTTAGAATTTGCATAAAATATCACAAGCCAGCTCAAAACATGTGAATTCACTTCTGGGTCATCTTGGATTGGAACTAAAGCATTCAAAACCATCGGTGATGACAAGAAATCCTTAAAAGCAATTTTTTCAAGCAGTTGCTGTGCAGGTTTGAAGTGTTTGTGCTCAGTGAGAATGTGAATCATGGTCCAGCAGCATTGCAAGGAGTGCTTGTAAGTGGGAATTGATTGAACCCATTTGAAGAAAGCCCAAGAAGGAGAAGGGCCATAGCCATGGAGTGAGAGTTGCAGAAGTACCTGGTGAATGTTTGCTGAGCTGAGGCTAGAACCAATCTTGGGTTTCAAGATGTTGTTCCAATGACCCTTTACTACAACTGCACAGAGACTGTGAATGAATTGGGTCTCGCCAGTCAATGAAACTAGAACAGCCATGAGAAATAAGTTTCCGCTGAAAGTTGTGGCATCTGTGGGTTTGGGTCTAAAATGAATTTTCGATTTTACAGTCAGCTGAACATCTGCGTTCGTTCATCTGGGAAGAAAAGAGAAAAAACTTTACGGTGCGTCTCGATGGAAGAGAAGAAACGGAATCAAACAAAAACACAACAAAGCTACTAAAAGAAAAGTTTACAAAGCCCAAAACATAAATTGAGAATCCAACCCAGTCCAAAACCACTAGTGGAGGTTTTGGTTTGGAACTTTGGGCCAGTCTCGATCCTTTTTTTGGGGGATGATCTTTCCAGAAACTGAATCAATCCAAATTCGCAAAACAAATTAGGGCAAAATATGACCAAATTGGGAAAAATGTCCTTAATGCAACCCAGAGTCTCTAATGCATGCATTTGAGAGCACTTCCACCCCTATGGTGAAGGACAAGGCAAGAGCAAAACAAAGGTTTTCACGTGAATAGTGGTAGCTCTTACAATTTTGTTTCCACCCTTATAGGCAAGGGCAATTACTATTCACATGAGATATGAGAAGATTAATTTGTATAGAATTTTGGTGTGGGAAGTAAAGAATTGCTAGATATTTATAATTTTAAAAAAATTCTAATTTTTTTAATTTTTTAAATTGGTTGCTGACGTCCTTATGACATCAGCATTGTGTCACTTTGCACAGGCAGCAGCACGGGCTGGACTTGCCTGTGGGCTTGTCTGGGTTGGTGGGTCCCACGCCTTGCCTAAGTTTGCCCTTGCACGCTGGAACCATTTGTGGACTTAGGCCTTGTCCTGCCCAAGCAAAAGACCTTGCGGTGGACTTGCTCTGAGCGAGTTAAATATCAGACCTCATTTCAGCCTGAACTAAATGGTAGAGCCTAGAGGTGTCAAACGAGTCGGGCCAGCCCAGCACGGCACGAGTCCAGCCCAT
Source organism: Prunus persica (assembly GCF_000346465.2). Classification (NCBI taxonomy): domain Eukaryota; kingdom Viridiplantae; phylum Streptophyta; class Magnoliopsida; order Rosales; family Rosaceae; genus Prunus; species Prunus persica. Next base: position 19,479,168 of record NC_034014.1, read on the forward strand.
TTAAATGAGGCACGGCACGGCACGAGCACGAATATTAATGGGTCGTGCTCGGCACGGCACGAAAGCTTGGACCAGGCTGGGATTTAAAAAAAGGTCCAATGGACCGGGCCGGTCCGTGGCCCGACATGAGACGGGCTTAGCCCGAGCCCGCTCCAAGTACGACACGAGCCCGAGCCCACTTAAATCATCTACTGCATTTTTTCACTACCAAGTTGGAACTTGGAACAGCAAGTAAATAAAATAAAATATAAAATATAAAAAATTGATGCAATGACCAATTACTTACCGGCAGACTTAAGTGACTTAATAAAAACACTTGACAAACAACCACCCAGCCTTGATGACATAACAAATAGATTTGGAGTTGGAGAGTTGGAGTTGGACTCAAACTCAAAGCGTCTAGACTCTAGGAGCCGTGCGTGATTCGTGAAGAAGCAATGAAAACAAAGCAGCGTCTCCTCCTCTTCCTCTCGATTTCTGCATCTCCTCTTCGTCTTCCAATATATCATAAATCTTTAGGAAATACCCCCAATTATAAAAACCCCAAATCTGTGTTGGAAGATCCATATAGCATCATAAAAACCCAAAACCTGTGTTGGAGGCATCTAAATAGCTTGCGAACGATCAATTCTTTTGTGCTGTTACTGTTGCGATACTTGTATTTGGCGGCTTACGAGCTTTCTCTGATACTACAGAATTGGATTTACAAGGTAAGAGCTTTAACCGTATAGTTTCTATGTTTGGTTGCTCAAACTTTGTGAGAAACATTGATTGTAGGGTCTGAGCTTGTTTTTATTTTTATTTTTTAATTATTTATCAAAGACAACAGTCTAAATTTTTTGATTTTTTGGTGTGAGTTTTGCAGATTTTACCTTCTATGTTCAAATTGGGAGACAAGAAGGAAGATTCAATCCAATTGAATGGTAAGTATCTGGTTTGGATTTTCAAACATTCTTTTCTTAGTCTTTTTGAGAGAGTTCTTATATACATTAACCCCAAAAAGATCATAATACCGAGTCTGTTAATTGGAATCTGAAAGATAGAAGAAGCTCAAATTGGTTTTACAGATAGAAGTTGAGTAGGACTTGTATAAAAGCTCAATATAATTAATAGATTATGTATAAAAAGCTCAACACATTAACCCCATTGAGAATAAATTTGACAGAAAGCCGGATAGAGAGTTGTATATAGTGAAATTTTGCTTGAATTCATTGATATAGATAATAGTAGTTGCCCATAATTGAATGAAACATTTTGCAGATCAAACACCATTTGATTTGATTTATGCATCAAGCAATGTTAAGAGAACGTTTCTCTCTTTTTGTATATAATAAGAATGTTTCTATTATTCTTCCCATCTTTATATAACTTCATCTTGTTGACCTATTACACACAGGAATGTCGGTTTAATAATAGAGAGAGAACATGCAACTGCCATTCTCTTTCTTCTTCTTTTTCCAGTGCCATTGTTGTTAATTTTCTATTTAAAATAATGCGATACAAATTTTACTCTTAATAATTAGTCATGAACAGCGGGAAAACATATTCAATGTCGACACCCCAAAAGAAAATAAATTGGTATTACAGACCAAAGTTGAGTAGGACTTGTGTGTTTCTGTTTTCCTTTATGTGTTCCAATTGTTTATGAATGTGTTGCTACTTTTAAAGGATTTAGATGTTAACAAGCTTGAACAATAACATATTGTTTTGTGGGATGCTATCATTGATTTAATCGTAAATCTTGAACTATAACATATTGTTTTTGTTTTGCTGATGTGTGTATTTTTAATGCAGCCAACGTTCTGAGGTGTGCATTTTTAACAAGTATTTGAGGGCGTGAAATTCTATTGTAATCACCAAGGGAGGTATTTTTATTTTTATTTATTTTTTCTGTTAATGGATCCTCGAGATTATATTGATTTTGGTGAGCATTATGATAATAATTTTGAACATCTTAATCCTGATGACATGCCTAATAATGAGAATAACTTAACCTCTAATGATGTGGAGCAACCTATGCATGGTAATATGCCTTTTGAATCAAACACTCAAGAAGAAAACATTGATCGAACTGAGGTTAAAAAAAGAAAAAAAACTTCTGAAGTTTGGAAACATTTTAAAGTTTGTGACCAAAAACTTGATGATGGGACTATTCTTCCAAAGGCTGTGTGTATTTATTGCAAACATGCTTTGACTTGTAAAACTACAAATGGTACTGGGCATCTTCATAGGCATTTTAATGCATGTCTTAAAAAAATGGTCATAATCATGCTAGGCAGTCTCAACTATCTGCAAATACTGGAATCTCTTCATTTAAGTACTCTCAAGCTAAAATGAGAGTTGAGTTAGCTAGATTTATTGCATGTGCTGAATTGCCTTTTCGTTTTGCTGAAAATCGTTGTTTCGAAAGATTTGTTCAAGTGGCTTTGCAACCAGAATTTAAGAAAGTTTCTCGCAATACTAATAGGAGTGATGTTGTGAAACTTTATAATGAAGAAAAGAAAAAATTGATAAATGTTTTCTCTAATTTAAAGGGTTCTATTGCTGTGACTTCTGACATGTGGGATGGTGGTAATAATTTGCCTTTTATTTGTGTTACTGCCCATTATATTGATGAAAATTGGTTGTTGCAGAAAAGAATTATTGCATTTCGTCTTCTTGAATTTCCACATACTGGTAGTTCTATTTTTCATGCTATGATGAATGTGTTTAAGGAGTATAACATTACTCATAAAATATTTTCTATTACTTTTGACAATGCTTCCAATAATTCTTCTGCTATTGAGCAATTTAAACATGTTTTACATCCTCCTTACGGAGGAAATTTTTTTCATATGAGGTGTGTATGTCATATAATTAATCTAATGGTGCAAGATGGATTAAAAGTTATTCAAACCCAGCTTCAATTGATTAGGGATGCTATTGGTTATATTTCTTCTAGTAGCTCTAGGCAGCAAGACTTTGCTCACCTTTGTATGTCTCATGGCTTGAAACCTATAAAATTGAAAAAAGACATCCGTATTCGTTGGAACTCAACTTATCACATGCTTAAAAGTTGTAAAGGTTACACCAATGTCATCAATTTGTATTACAATAATAAAATGAATGACAATCTGTTGAGGGATGAATAGTGGAATGTATGCTTTGCTTTGGTGGACTTTTTCAAAGTTTTTTATGATGCTACGTGTAACTGTTCTGGTGTTTATTATCCGACATCTCCTATTGCACTTCATGATTTATTTTCAATTAGTGCTACCTTTGCTAAATACAGATTTGATACTACATGTAATTTTACAAATATTTGTGAGCAAATGGAAACTAAATATAAAAAGTATTGGACAGAGATTCCTTATACTTTTTGTTTTGGTGCAACAATGGATCCCAGAATTAAAGTAAGTGGTTTGGAAGTAATATTGACTGAAATTTCAAGAAATTTATCAATTAGTTTACCACTTACAATATCCAATATTCAGAAGACATTCAATGATACTTATTTGTTGTATGAGAAGAAATATAGTGTTGGTACAATAGCTACACAAAGTGCTCCAACTGTTCATTTATTTGGTTCATCTTCATCTAGTAGTGCATCTATTTTTGGTATGCTTGCTAGCAAAGGAAAACAAAAGAGTGTAATAAGTTCTCGTACTGAAGTTTTTAAGTATTTGGATACTGAATTTGTTGAATTTATGACTGAGGAAGAAAGAAATAATTTCAATATTTTGGATTGGTGGAAAGCACATGAAAAAAACTTTCCTGTGCTTTTCATTATGGCACGTGATGTACTAACAACTCCGGTGTCCACAGTAGCTTCGGAGTCTGCTTTTAGTGCAGGTGGTCGTGTGCTGGACGAAAATAGGACGAGGCTTACTCCTCAAATATGCGAGGCACTTATGTGTTTGAAGGATTGGGAAGATGCTGATTTTCGAACTCAAAGTTTTGTAGATGAAGATCTCTCATATTTTGAAGATGACAGCACAAGTTCCCTTAATGAAGTTTGTTGAGGTTGGTACTTTGTTTTTGCTGTATGTTGATACTCAAACTTATTAAGCAAACAAAATACCTACTTAAATAATGGTTGGAGTTCCACTTTTTTTAGCGAGATCTGTCTTTCCAAGTTTGAATTTTTGTTAATTTCTTCTAGCTTGGAAATCGGGTGAACTTTTTAGCTGGTTTCTCACTCTGGTGTGGTTGCAGGCATTGGATACTTTCAACACAACAATTGTTTCTCCTATCTATTATGCTATGTTCACCTCTTTTACAATATTTGCCAGTGCAATAATGTTTAAAGTATCATCACATGAACATGTTGTGTTTGTGTGTGAGTCTTTGTTATAAATCTAATGTATGTAATCTTTTGGTAGGATTATTCTGGTCAAAGCGTGACCAGCATAGCGTCAAAACTTTGAGGGTTCATCACTGTGTTATCTGGGACTGCTATATTGCATAGTACACGAGGGCCAGATCCACCTTTAATTACAGGTTTGCATGTTGATGATCAGACTACATGTCTTTTTGAAGATTTATGATGCTCTAAGTATCTTATTTTACTCCATAAAATAATTAATTTTTTTTTTGGTTGACTGATGCAGGAACGTGAGATGACAAATGCTGATATTTTACCTGGTGTCCTAGATTAATTTTATTTTCCTTTTTGTGTAATTTGGGAGGGTAGTGGTACTCTTTTTCCTTGACCGGATTTTCCTCCTTTGGGGGTTTTTTAAGGCAAGGTTTTAACGAGGCCACATTTTTGCCCTCCACCTTTTTCATATTGTTTGGATGTTTGATTATTAATGTTTTCAAATAGTTCATCATTCCTTGCTTCTAGTTATATGTTTTATGTTTATAATTTTAATTATCTAGTGGGAAAAAAAAAATCAAGTAAAAAAAATTCAAATTAAATGGGCTTGTTCTTGGGCCCGAGTATGGCCCGAGCACGAGCACGGGCACGGCCCAAGCACGGCACGGCCCGTTTTAATATGGACTTGGGCTTTAGGCCGGGCTGGGATCAATGATTTTACTAAATGGGCCAGCACGGCACGGCCCGATAAATTAAATGGGCCGATACGGCACGGCACGAATACATTAAAGGCACGAGTTTAAATGGGTTGGGCCGGCCCGGCACGGCCCGTTTGACACCTCTAGTAGAGCCCACCTGGTAGTAGAAGCAGAAAAACCCATCGGGGCATTTTTTTTGTTAGTGACAATCCGCGCTTCTACAACTTTGTTTGATTGTTGGAATGATTTGGCCATTGTGATCTGACGACCAAATTTCGAAGTAGAATTTTCTTTGGAACGAAAACCTCATGGCTACCTCCCATTAGACGGCCAAAATAAAATCTCAATAAATTTAACGGTAAAAGAAAAAAATGAACAGTCCAAATTGACATGCAATAGCCAAAATGTAAATATTAATTAATTTAAATCATATTATACCTAAAATATTATCCCAAACTTTATAAATATCCACCTATTTGTACATATTAATGAAATAAAATTTTGTTTTTGATATTTGAATTTTCCTAGATTAAGATATTAATAAAAATAAATTAAGATAATATTGTTGCAAGAATTCTATAGTGAGGGCCTCCCTTAGATGAGGCTTTATCTCTTAACCGTTGGATGAAATTGGTTAGCCGTTGGATTAAATTGATTAGTTTGATCAAATAATTAAGAGATAGGACCTCATCTAAGGGCCTTAATAAGGCTCTCACTATAAAATGACTTGTGGATGGACCCGAAAGGTTGATAGGCTACACAAGCTTTACCTCATGCATGAAGAGGCCCAAAAGAGGTCAAGAAAGGTCGGCCATGCCCAATTGAAGCCCATGAGGCCACAACCTAGGCGCACTGCACATGGGAGTAAAATGCAAGAATGGGCCCACGTCATATCCAACTGACGCATGTTGTCCTCAAAAAAGGGAAAGGATGACACGTCTACTTATCACAGATCACCCAATGAGATGATGCCATGTCATTAATGACCTAATAGTCCCACATCGGAAAAAGATAACTCAATTGTCCCATTTTTTCCTATATAAAAAGGAGTACTTCCCACCTAAAAATGTAATTTGAACTTTTTCCACACTACAATACTTTAAAAGCCTTCTTTATGGAAGAAAGATTGAGTTAGGCATTGGAGGGTGGTTAGTGAACCCACCATCACCTCTTCAGTGACCTATTTATGTTCCTTTTTTAGGAAAATCGGAGCTATCCACCATCGTACTTGGCCACTCCAAATACGACAGATACATACATAAGTACGACCTGAAGACCATGTCCACCCTTGAGGAATGGTTGAATAGGATCGGCGCACTTTGATTGGTTCCACGCATCAACGAACATTGAAAAAAATTAATTCAAAAAAATAATAAATAAAAAAATAATGAAGTTAAAACAATGGTCAACAAATTAATAAAACTAGGGATTCAAATTTTGAGATTGCATGGTTGAAGAAAAAACTTGTTTGAGGCTTTGCATATAGATGAGCATTTGGGAGGAGAAAATTTGGGTTTAAGTCCCTATAGCATTGAAGATTATCTTAGTGAAGTCCATACCCATAAGTCAAGTATTGCATTCATAAGAGAAAACTCCTAGCCACCACCCCTCAAGGGGTGGTGACTACCATGTTTTTTGTACCCTTCCTCTCTTTTTCCTTTCCTCTCCATCTCTTCCTCTTCTCATCCTCTTTGCTTCCCCCTCCCACATAGTCTCTCTCTTTGTTTTGTTGACTTGTTTATGACATAATTATATAACAGATCTCTACAATCGTATCCTTTTTCGATGCATCTGTTGTATTTGCTAAATAGGAAAGTCAATTGGTGCATATCTGTTATATTTTGGTACTTGCGTACAATGAGTTGACTTTGTGACAACGGGGTTGCAATATGGCCAGTTTAGTTTCTTTATTTTCAGAATAACTTGCAGAAAGTCTCTTTAGGTTTTGTGTAATTTTCACATCTTATTTATGAGAGTTTTTCACCTCTCTTTTGTGAGAGTTTTTATTTGTATTGTTATGGCTTGGTTTTTCCAAGATTTATCTATTTTTAGTTGTGTTGAGTTTGAAATCTTAGTTGGAATGCATATGCCAGAGTTTTTTTCGATCATGTGTAATCGTTTGTGAATGCGCACTAGATTGTCTTAATGTTGATGTTACATTTCTCTATAATTATAATGACTATTATAGCTAATTTGTATTTTAACTGAATTATAAATTCAATCTCAAAAATTTCTCAACCTAGAAAAGAGAAAGTATTTGTAATCTTTTTAGAAGCAATTCCAAACAATTCCATGTGTCATATTCGTATTCATGTGAGCAAGTTCAACTGAAGTCAATCTCATTGCTCCAGAGGATGGACCCACCCATTTAGTGTGTACGTATATTAACCGTAGATTACTGCAATACGTGTTCTAAAAACCCAGTGGGCCGCATGTTGCAACATCCGAGATCTTTCTGTTCTCTTTGTTTCGGAAATGACAATATGGGATTTTACTTTACTATTTATTTATTTCCTCGTTCATTCAAAATTTAAAAAATTATCTCAAAACCCAAGCCAAAGAAGAAAGAAAAAGAAAGCACAAAACAGGAGACACAGAGAGCACAGAGAGACTAACAATGGAGAGAAGCACACCAGTGAGAAAGCCTCGCAGAGACACTGCCGATATGCTGACGTGGAAAGAGGTCCCACAGTCCGACTCTCCCGCCACCGCCCCCTCCGGTCACCGCTCTCATCAGGTTACCACTTTCACTTGAAAACACTTTTTCAGTCAATTTTTTGTCTTCCTTTTTCTTTCTTGGTAAATTAAGGAAGCTTACGTGGTGTATTTTCAGCCGTCAGATGGAATCAGCAAGGTGCTCCATGGAGGTCAGATCACTGATGAAGAAGCTCAGAGCCTCAACAAACAGTAAGATCTATTTTGTGAAGTCAGATCTAGTAATGCATGTTTCATTGCTATGAATTTCTGCAAATACCCATATAGCCTGTGCAAGCTGCTCAACCAAAGCTACAAGCTTTCTGTTTTTCTGATCAGAAAAATGTTGACTTTGATTATTCTGTGTTCATGTCATCTTAATTTAGCATGTGTATAAATACATGCATTGCAAATTTTGCAACCCAAAATTTGTTATTCAAATTCCCAAGTTTACCCATCTTAGATCCAGATATTATTTATAAAAAAGATCAGTACTTTTTTTCAACTACAGGGTTAGTGATTAAGATTTGTACATCTAAAACTCAGATGAAATGTGGTTCAGGAAGCCTTGTTCAGGCTATAAATTGAAGGAGATTACTGGTAATGGCATATTTGCTGCTGGTTCAGGCAACAATGCTGCACCAGAATCTAATGATGCTAGTAACAAAACAGGGCTTCGTATTTACCAGCAAGCACTCAATGGAGTTAGTCAAATATCATTCAGTGTTGATGAACATGTCACACCCAAGAAGCCGATCACCATTCCTGAGGTTGCAAAGCAGCGTGAATTGAGTGGGACATTGCAATCAGACTCGGATTCGAAGTCCAACAAGCATATATCAAATGCCAAGTCCAAGGAGCTCACTGGAAATGACATCTTTGGTCCTCCTCCTGAAACTGTGCCTCGATCTGTGGCTGCCGCGCACACCCTGGAAACTAGAGAAACCAGAGACATGGGAGAACCTGCTCCCCGAAATCTACGCACGTCTGTCAAAGTTTCAAATGTGAGTTTATTATTTTTGGATGAATTTTCTTCATTTATATCTTCATGTTGCAGGTCCAGTTATGATAGTTTGGATAATTAGAGATTACAACACTAAATCGGACTTCCATAATTATAGTCTTGAGCTATGCAATTGAATGTTCTCCGTTCTCCCTTCATATGTAATATTGTTAGACTCTCAATCTGGATCACCTTCAAACAATAATTGAGGTTCTTTTGTCAAATAGTCTGGCATGTTAGTTTTGTCAAACTGTTAATTTGGACCGGGTGCCCTAACAAGAATCCATTAGATCAATGGTTCAAAGTGATAGCCTAGCAACATAGCCTACTGGAGAACATTTTCATGTAATCGAAGTTGATATTACTCTGCTGTATAATGCTATACTAATTGGCAAATTAACATTTTCCTTAAATTTATTATTGAATTCATTTCGGTAATGCAGCCTGCTGGAGGTCAGAGTAATATCATGTTCAGTGAGGAACCTGTTGTCAAGACTTCAAGGAAAATACATAACCAGAAGTTTGCTGAGCTGACAGGAAATAATATATTTAAGGGAGATGTTCCTCCAGGATCTGCTGAAAAGCCCCTAAGCACGGCTAAGCTGAGAGAGATGAACGGTAGCGACATCTTTGCTGATGGAAAGGCATCATCCAGAGACTATCTGGGTGGTGTTCGCAAGCCCCCTGGTGGAGAGAGCAGCATTGCCTTGGTGTAACTCATAATCTCTGACTTCTTTACTCTGCTTTATCATCAAATAAAAGTTGGTCTCGTCATATCCTAGTGTGAACTCTGTGTTCTGACATGTAAACCCTTCACCCATTTTGGGTTCTGAAGTGGTGGGTGTGAGACTGAGTGGTAGCGATACATTTATATACATCGTTAGGGCATGAAATGTAGTAGAAAAATGCAAGAGGTTCGGCTAGTTGGGTTATTACAAACATGTTTATGTATCTTGATTGTATCAAGTTTGTGTTTACTTTGTTCCAGGACCCATTTTATTTATAAATTAGATGATAATTTAGGGAACTTGCACTTTTCTTTGATGCCAAGAAAAATCTGGATCAAATCTTGATTTTGAAATGGATTTTATTTTTTGGTCTGAAGATTTTGATATTGGTTGAAAAGGGTGAATAAGAGATATCTCAGTAAATTAAGGCCTCTTTTGATAACCATTTTAGTTTTCACTTGTAAAAAGTTGAAACCAAGAAACTTTGCTTGGTAACTTTTCTCAGTTTCCAAATAATTTTTTATTTATAAATTTTTTAGTTTTTAATATTTGTTATCTTTAGTGTGTTTACCAATTAGGAATTGAATTCCAATTAAGAGAATTCATGTGTTTACTTCACATCAAAGAATTAAAAACAAAATTAGGAATGGACTTTTTGATTTTGGAGGAATTCAATTCTTTTTTTGTGGGAGGTGGTATTCTAATTCACGGAGAATTAACTCTTTATGAATTCATCTTTTTTACCCATTATATCCTCATACAATTTTAAAATTTTAAAATTTGTCATTCATTTTAACCTAACAACGAGGACATTTTAGTAATTAATGTCATTCCTACTCCAATTCCATATGTTTAGTACACAACTTCAATAGGGATTCAGAATCTAATTTTCCTCAATCCAACTCCTCAATTCAATTCATCATCAATTCAATTTCTCCTAATACAATTACGGATTAGTAAACATGTCAGTGCCATATGTGTGAATTTGAGAGTTTTTGCAGAGTCCTTGACGGGTAACAAAGTGGGCCACTTGCTCAAGGTGGGGAGTCCCATATCGTAATTTCATTTTTTAGCTTATTGAATGAAAGTGCATGTTATAAAGCTTGTAGATTTTTTTTTTCAAAGTTAGAATGAATTAGTGGTGAATTTAGGGTATAGAAGTCCCGACGCCATTTCAAGGGTCCCAGAATTTGGACTAGGTCCAAGGTTGAACACCAAAGTTGAGTTGTCGGGTCAAAGTTGAGAGGCCCTAGATCCGGGTTTTGGGATTGGAGTGTGATGCATGTGTGGTTATGTAGAATAGGTAAATTAAACGAAAATGAGGATTAAAAAAGATTAATAACCTCAGCAGTTTCGACACATAGTTGTGCACCAACTATGGGTGCTGTTAAGTGAGTGGTTTAATTGAGAATATTATCGTGCTTGAAAAGCTCAGAGCAGCATCAGCTTGTGTCAAGACTCAAGACCTTGTTATGAGCCAGGATGTTATCTTCATCATTGATAATGTTTCATGGCTTCAACCCAACCTCAATGCCTAGGTGCTAGTTTTTGAAAGAGATTTTGGTTTGGCACCTCAACCTCAATGCAGGGCTAAGAAAGAAAGCATTTATCATAGAGGCCACTTGAGAGAGCTTCTTGTTCACTTGGTCAAAAGGTATAATTTAAGCAAAATCAAATATGAAAAGGAAAAAGAAGGGAAAAAAAGAAGTCCAACATTATCATATAAAGAACACAAAAACAACTCCTTTTGCCAAAAACAACTCCTTTTGCAAAAACACAAAAGAAGATGCACAAATTATATAAAATAAGTCCATCCATACTTTACTCACAGCACTAGCAAGATTTATTGAACAAAGTCCACACAAAACCATAAAAAGAAGAAGAAGAATCCAATGAAGGAAAGAAAACAACTCATGGAAGAAATCATTGTGGGATTCAAGCATCACCATGTCCAACCAGTTCTACAAGAAACTTCTCATAGTCTCCAGAAGTGTCTTTGACAATTTCCTGGTCCAAAGGAACACTGATCCTGCGATGATATTCTTGTTTAATGCTATGCAAGTCAAGCTTGTAATTGTTTGCCTCAGTAACTGGAGGAACTCATCATCTTTATCAGCCTTCAAATCCTTGTTAATGGCATTGCCAAACTCATTGTTGTAGTGATTCAAGGTTGCATCAGCTGTGCTTTACTCCTGGTAGAGAGGATCCTGATGAGCTCCACATCATCGTAGGCTTTGTCTGAGATTTTCTCATTAAGTATCTTAGCCTCTTTCTTTGCCAAGGGCATGCTGATCTCATCTCCCTCGTATCGCTAAGTGCTCAAAAGAGGAACCAAAAGCTATGACAGAGTCAACAATCCGAAAGCAAGAAAAAAGAAAATCTAGGCAGCAATGTAGTTGAAGATGTTTGAACAAATCACTTCCAATTCAATACAAGAAATTGGATACCAATATAAGATAAAGAAGATACAGTTTCAACTAGCCAACTTGACATTTGAGAGCCCAATCAGATTAAGAATGAGTTTGGAGGTTGAAGGTTTGTACCTTGAGCAAGTCTCCAGATGTATGGTATGCAACATCTTCTTCAAGGGATTTCTTGTAACGCACATGATACGCCTGCTTTACCAGCAACAGATCATGAGAAGACCTAGAAGTAGCTATTTCCAAGAGCAATTTATTGCTTGAAGTGAACCTCTTTGTAGCTTCATTAGCTAAAAATGCATCAGGCTCAGCAGGAACCTCCTTGAGCAAGTCTCCAGATGTATGGTATGCAACATCTTCTTCAGGGGATTTCTTGTAATGCACATGATACGCCTGCTTTACCAGCAACAGATCATGAGAAGACCTAGAAGTAGCTATTTCCAAGAGCAATTTATTGCTTGAAGTGAACCTCTTCGTAGCTTCATTAGCTAAAAATGCATCACGCTCAGCAGGGACCAGTGTCCACAGCAGCACAGCCCTCTGGTTATGCAGCAAAATAGGAAATTCGAGCAGTAAACCTTTGAAAACAAAATTCAAAGTAAAAACAAACCAGTATTCAACTGAAAGATTTAATGCATCTAAATCTGACCTCCAAAACACTTGAGAGCTCTTTGTCCTGTGACTTAAGAAGCTCTTCCCCATAAATTTCTGCATGTCTGCTGAATTAATTTTCTCTGAGCTGCATCCTGTGAGTCAGTATCGATATGATCAACGCCTTATTTGTCACCCATCCTGCACACAAATTACAAAAATAAAGTTGATAATACAGAATATAACCATAAAAGTGCCTTGATAATGCAACAAATCTTCAACCTCTATCCCTAATATGAGAAGTTTTGGTTAAATGCCTCAATGTGCAGCTAGATGCCAAGTATTCAAATTGCTCAATGACATCAAGCATTGGTTTTCTTCTTCATCATATGTTCTCCCAACTCCGTTTTCATTGATGACCCCTTTCATGTAAATGGAATTTTGTGCAAATTCCATATAAAAGAATTGGACCTAACGAAAAGCTTAGGATGGATGTCAATGAATCAGATAAGGATTTCAAGTACCAGGTCTTGTCTCTTTTATATTAGCAATAAATTCCAGAGCAAGGAACTAGTCAAGATTAAAGTAGTTTACTTAAGCACCAAGGCCTTGTAATTGCTCATAATGATTGGAGTAAATAAACAAGAATATTAGTTGAAGTATTTGTTAATTTTTGTTAGTCAATAGTGAAACTCAAACTGACACAATAGGATAATTTTAAAAAAAAGACATAGATCTAATACTCTGATCCAACAAAAATGATCCCAAGAAATTCAAACAATAATCAAAGAGAAGGGAACAAATACTTACAAAAAAAACCCAGAAAACAGATACATACAAAGTAAGAGAACATGAAAGCAGATCAAACTTTAGATGATCAAACATATCAGATTATTATTATTATTATTATTATTATTTTGAATAGAAACATTGTATTGATAATCAAGAGGAAAAATCCTCGATCAAACAAGAAGACCAAAAAATAAAGAATCTGACCTACTAAGATTGAAAAAAAAAACTGTATAAAAACACGAAAAACACAAAACTTCAGTAAAATCATCTTACGACTGCCATCATGTCTCTCATGATGATAAAGTAGTGATAGTCCTTGAACTGCCCCGAAAACCGAAGCCCAAAGGGATGCCCAAAATTTAATTCTGTCCCATAATTCCTCAACCCTTACTCCTATATGACCCTGAAAAATTCTTCGATTTCGCTCCATCTAGATATTCCAGAAAATAGCATGAACTAGACAATCACGAAGGATTCCAGCTCTCTTCCCCTTCCCCGAAATCCTCGGATTGATACTAAGGAGCTCAAAACACCCTTTAGGAATCACCCACTCCGCTCCGAGAGCACCCAACATCCTCCACCATAATTTTAGGGAATACGAACAATGAATGAACAACTGATCAATGTTTTCTGCATTCTCTTTGCAAAGAACACACCAAGAGGGGGATAAACACATCTTTGGTTGCCTCCTTTGAATGCAATCGCAAGTATTAATCCTGCCATTTGCTGCCAGCCACACGAAAAATTGAATTTTCGGCGGAGTCTTTGCCTTCCAGATTGAACTGAAAGGGGGGAAGACATCCCTAGTGGTAGAGAGAAGAAAAGACCTGAAAGACTTGCAGGAAAAAGAACCCTGCTCCTCAATCTCCCAAGATCTCCGATCCGATCTAGAACCGTATAATCTCACCTTCCCCAATATATCCAAAAGTATTACCACTTCTGCTATTTCAGCCTCGGACAAATTCCTTCTGAAATCAAAATCCCAATTGAGAGGCATCTCATGATTGTTAGCAAAACGGGCTATACTTTGATTTTTTCTCCTAGACAAGGAAGAGAGTCTAGGAAACAGATCTTTTAGAATCCCTTCTTTCAGCCAAAGATCCTCTCCCCATTTCCAACAGAAAATCTGCAGCATTGAAGAAGAGGATTATACCCTTTCGAAATTTCTAGCCAAGGATTCCTGCAAGACACCTTAACTATCTGTTTAGTATCCCACCCATTTGAGTCTATTCCGTACTTGCTCTTAATGATCCTATGCCATAGCGAATTGGTTTCAAGTGGAAATCTCCACAACCATTTAGCTCTGAGGGCTTCATTTCTTTCTCTTAAAGAGCCAATTCCAAGACCACCTTCCTCTTTCGATTTAGTCACCCTTTCCCACCTGACCAAGTGACATTTCTTCCCTTCTTCTAGACCCTCCCATAAAAAGTTACGCATAAGTTGTTCTACTTTGGCGGCCACTCCTGTAGGCATCTTAAACAGTGACATATAGTAAGAAGGAATGCTGCTCAAAACCACTTGGATTAGCGTTAACCTTCCACCTTTGGATAAGCAAGCGCTCTTCCATTTTTGAAGTCTTTTCTCCACCTTATCCTTTACTGGATTCCAGAAATTAAGAGCTCTTGGGTTTCCCCCGAGAGGAAGACCCAAGTAAACCATAGGCCAGCAACCAACCTCGCATCCCCAACTGCCCGCCATGTTATTCAGAGCTTCAATACTAAAATTGATCCCCAGAATGCAACTTTTAGCCTTATTAATCTTCATCCCAGACACATCACAGAACAACTTCAACAGCTGCAACAGATTTAACCAATACTCTTCCTTGCCATCCAAAAGGAAAATGGTATCATCTGCAAATTGGAGGTGAGAAACTTCCACTTGATCATGACCAGAAACAATTCCTTGTACTAGGTTAACATCTTGAGCCCTTTCTATTATTCTGCTTAAAACATCGCTAACCAAGGTAAATAGGAATGGTGATAACGGGTCCCCTTGTTTTAATCCCCTAGAGGCTCTGAACTTTCCTCTTGGTTTTCCATTAATCATAATGGAAAAGTTGACAGATTCCAAGCAGCCTATAATCCAGCCTCTCCATTTGACACCAAAGCCTTTCCTTTCCAGCACATCATCTACGAAATTCCATTCCACATGGTCGTATGCTTTCTCGAAGTCAATTTTGAAAACCAGCCCTTTTCTTTTCTGTTTTCTGACTTCCTCTACAACTTCATTTGCAACTAACACAGCATCTAGAATCTGTCTCTTTTGGACAAAGGCTCCCTGAGATTGGGAGATAGTATTTCCAAGAACCTCCCTCAATCTTGAAGCCAAGACCTTGGATATCACTTTACAAACATATCAGATTATAAGAAGACAATACTTGCTAGTCAATGGTGAACC
Organism: Prunus persica; assembly: GCF_000346465.2. Taxonomy (NCBI): domain Eukaryota; kingdom Viridiplantae; phylum Streptophyta; class Magnoliopsida; order Rosales; family Rosaceae; genus Prunus; species Prunus persica. The sequence continues at coordinate 19,494,788 of NC_034014.1, forward strand.
TCGACAAGATAATCATTCAACAGATCTAGATCTAAACTTTCATTCAACAAAACTGATGCTAACTTACTGATTGAAGAAAAAATCACAGAGAAAGAAACACATCCTGGTCATTATCACATTATAAGAACCCATAGAACACATACTTACAAAATAGAACAATATGGAAGCAGATGGATCAAACTAACTTTAGATGATCAGCTACATCAGAAAACAAAGTCATGTCAAACACCAAATTATCAAATTTTATTTGCTCCAAAGATTGCGTTAATTTAGTCTGAGTCTTAGAAGAAGTGATCAGTAAAAGACCTTCAAAAGCTTTCTGAAGTTGTTCGGCATCTTCCACTGGAGAAGGAACCACATCTGGTACTCTAAGAGTCGCCATTCTTTCTCTCTGTGTCTCTTAAGTGTGTGATCCCACAAAATTTTGGATGTTGATTATTTGAGGTGGAGCTGATGAAGCATCTTTGGATGGAATTGAACTCCTTTTGAAAGTTTAAATTGCTATCCTCTCAGCACAATCCGTCAAACTTTAATTTGAATGTCAAAAACATATTAAGATTCTACGATCCAACTATCTGAATTTAATGTCTCCAGACTCTCTCCAACTGCAAAAGCATGCACCTGGTCCTGAACCTGAACCCAACTGCAAGCACGGTTCTTCTTCACTCCTCTTGATTTCATCAGTTCCCTCACCCTGTTTACCTCATCCCATCTCCCAGCTTCTGCATACATGTTTGAAAGAAGTATATAGTACCCACAATGCTCAGGGTTCAACCTGAACAAATGGTCTGCTGCCCAACTAGCCAACTCTACGTTCCCATGGATTCGGCATGCTCCAAGCAAGGCACCCCAAATATTGGCATCTGGTACAATGGGCATGCCTTTAATAAGCTCTACTGCTTCTTCCATAAGGCCAGCTCGGCCAAGGAGATCAACCATGCAAGCATAGTGCTTTTCTGTCGGCTCTATATTCAGTGCCTGCATTCCCTCAAAATATTTTTTCCCCTTCTCAACCAGCCCTCCATGGCTACAAGATGACAAAACTGCAATATAGGAAACTGAATCGTATTCTACACCGTCTTCCCTCATTGCTTCAAAAAGACTGATTGCAGTGTTAAGCTCACCTAGCATTCCATACCCCAAAATCATAGTATTCCAAGAGGCTACATCCTTGCTTGGAATGCGGTCAAAGACCTTAGCAGCAAGATCAATTCGTCCGCATTTGGTATAAAAATCCAAAAGTGAGTTTGCAACAAACAGATGAGTATGGAAAAGCTTTCTTACTAATGACCCATGAATCTCTTTGCCTTGCTTGATTGCAGTTACATTTGCGCAAGCTGATATAACTCCCACAAAGGAAACAATGTCATGAATCATTCCCACAAGCTTCATTTCAGAAAACAAATTCAGAGACTCTAAGCAATCCGTAGTTTGAGAATAGCCAATTATTAGTATATTATAAGACACCTCATCCCTGAGGGAGATGTCAAATACATTCCGAGCAAGATCTAGCCGGCCACATTTTGCGTACATGTCTGTCAGAGCATTGGAGACAAACAAATCGGAGGCATATAGCATGCGGACTGTCCTTGCATGGATTTCTTTTCCATAATGAAGGGAACCCAACCGAGCACACGTTGGAAGAAGATTTGTGAAGGTGACAGAATTGGGAATTTCACCATGACCTTGCATTTGTCTCACAAGTCCAATGGCTTCCAACTCAAGCCTGTTTTGACCAAAATTAGCAATCATAGCATTCCAGGAAACAATATTCCTTTTATCCATCTCTTGGAAAACATTGGATGCCTCATTTGAACGGCCTGATTTTGCATACATATCAATTAGTGAGTTGGCAATGAAGACATCCGATTCAATACCCATTCTTATACTGAAACCATGGAGTCTTCTACCAACTCCAAAAAATGCAAGTTCAACCAACACTGGTATCATGCTAGAAATTGTGACAGAGTTTGGTTTAACCCCTTCATCAATCATCCATCTAAATGTAGCCAAGGCTTCAATGTTATGCCCCATGTAAGAGAGACTAGTGATAGCAGCATTCCAAGAAACCTCATTCTTCTGAATTATCTCACCAAAAACTTGTTTTGAAGCGTTCGCATTCCCACATTTCCCGTACACATCAACCAATGCATTTCCAGTAGTGACCAGAAGATCCAAACCAGCCTTCACAACATAGCAATGAATCTGGATCGCCATCCGCTCATCTTCCAACTCTGCACAAACCGGCAACACACTAATGACACTAACAAGATTTGGCTTAAACCCAATTCCCAAATTCATCTCTCTATAATAATGAAGTGCCTGCACGAAAAACCCATTGGCTGTAAACACACCAATAACCGTATTCCATGAGACAACATCCCTTTCACGCATTTCATCAAACACCCTCTTTGCATCTCTCATATCCCCACAACTACCATATAACATTAAAAGTGTATTTCCAACGAAAACATCAAAATCAAAGCCCACTTTAAACACAACCCCATGAATCTCCATCCCTTTTTTTACGTCCAAAAGGTCTGAACACGCTTTGAGAACGAAAGGAAATGTATGATCATCGAGTCCAACACCGCTTCGAACCATTCGATTGTAAGTCTGAAAATTATCATTAACTTGAGCAATGGAATAAGCCCGTATGAGGGTGTTCCACAAGAAAGCAGTGCGACAACGATGAACTGTTTGTTCGAAGAGATGGTGAGAGGTTTCCGGGTATTTGAAAGTGGCGTAACTGAGCATGAGGGAGGCGCAAAGAGAGACACTGTGGGGAAGTAAACCATTGAGGAGAGCAGAAGCATGGACTTGCTTGGTTTGGTGAAGGGTTTGGACATTGGAGCTGAGTGTGAGGAGGTCAGTATGAGGGTAAGTTGGTGAGGCATGTGTGCACAGCGTTGTGGTGGTAGAGAAAGACAAGATCTGGCTTGGAGTGTAATAATGTTTTCTGCATGAGAGTAGCGGAACCAAATGAAAGTGTCTTAGTGCATGGTGGAGATGGTTTAACATAGAAAGAAGCAAGGAGTTGATGTCTTAGAAGAACGATATTATATAAGTTTGTAGCTTCTCTGTTCTTTGGCCATCAGTGGTCTACACTCTCACTATTCTTCATTACACTGAAATGTTAGAAAACAATATGTAAGCTATAAGGCAACTGCGGTTGCCAATAAATATGGGGTTAATTTTTTCAATAAGCGGTTACTGATAAACATAAAGTTCGAAACAATGAAAAACATAGGATATATAATTCAGAATCTCATGGGAGCAACAAATCAATTGCAGCAAAGTAAATTTGGTCTGGCATTTAACAAAAAAAATTCAATTTCTAAATTATTTACAGAAAAATGCAAGCTACAAACCTTAGTAAGAAATCGTGGTCAGTGCCAGTAGTAAGATACAGGAGGCCCTATACCAAAATAGAAATGGTGTTCCTTTTTATATGAAACTAAAATGAGTAAGTTCTTCACATCTTCTGTTCTTTTTCTTTCCAGGAATCAATCCTATCCAGATGGGTGTATCTAGGAGACATTTTTAAAGTTAAACAAACACATATATAACAGTGAAATTGGGGAAAAAGAAAAAAGATAGAACATGATTTTTAAGCAGGAAGTACAAACTCAGGTTTGCTTGAGAAAATTCACAAGCAAAATGTATGACAATTAATCTGAAATTAAAACCTGGCGAAGAAGACAATGCCTACTTTGATGGTGCATAATTTTCTTACCTTACAATTCCCAGATTTCATCAGCTTCCCGAATCAGATTCTTCATATCAGATGAAAATCGTTCCCAAATTCCTCAATCAGATCCAAATCGTCCTTGAGATTCACATCTGCATTGTCCGAATCCATCAACACCTTCAATTCGTCAAACGGCCACCCAAAATCGTTCCCCTCCTTCTGCAACCTTGTCTGTTGAACCTTCTTCGCGCGACTGGGCTTAGGTTCGGTGTTCAAAACTTTTTTTTGGCCAACATTGTTCGGTACTTCGCTGCCTCTTCATGTTGGTGGGTTTTAATGGGCTAAGAGCATCTCCAACCGATGTGTCAAAAGTAATACATAAATATTTAATAGTTAAAAATAAAATCTCATATCATTTCAACCGAAGTGTTAAAACTGATGTGGAATGAAGGCCAGATGTTGAGATGTTATTTTTGACATTCCAAAAGTAAGATGTCAAATGAATATTTTATTATTTTTTCTTTTCTTTTCTTTTTAATTAAAAATAAATCAACACTAAAATGTAATAAAATAATAATTTAATTTGACACATCAGATGGAGTGTAAAGCTATGTAAGAGCATCTCCAACTGATGTGTCAAACGTGCCACATAGACATTTAACAACTAGAAATAACATCTCACATCACTCCGACCGATGTGTCAAAACTGATGTGGAATGAATGCTAGAGGTTGAGATGTTATTTTTGACATCCCAAAAGCAAGATGTTAAATGAATATTTTATTATTTTTTAAAGATAGGTGGCTATTACTTGATAGGTGGCTATTACTTTCATTTATTATTTTCCTTTTTTATTTTTTGTTTCTTCTTTATCTTAAATGATTTGATTGTTACAATAATTATTTATTTGACATATCGGGTGGAGTGTAAAAGTATGCAAATGTCAAATTGCCACATCAGCCATCAAATTTAAATTTGATGTTTGGTATTTGACATCTCCCTTGGAGATACTCTATGTTAAATTGCCACATCAAATTTGATGTTTGGTATTTGACATCTTCCTTGGAGATGCTCAAGGCCAATTATTTAAAAACTTTCAACAAAAAATCTTTTAACTCATACCCAGCTAATATATATATATATATATATATATTTACAGATATAATAAACTACATGGAAAGCTTTGAATTAATAAACTATATATGGCATATGAAATTGGAGTATGAACATCAATATTTTATTTTTTATTAATATATATATATATATTATTATAAATTTATTATTTTTTTAAGGTAAAATTATAGTAATTGTTCCTAGACTAAGATTAAACTTTACTTTTCGTTCCTCATATTGTTAAATTATTACGGTGGTACTTTAATTATGCCTCCACTTTTAGAAATTATCCTTTCCATTATCTAGTCAACTTTTTCACTAAAAATGATGACATGGCTTGGCATCGACAAAAATGTCTTTTCACACAAAAAATTTAAAAAATAAATCAAATCTCTCTCTCCAGCGCCGATTCAAAATAAAAAAATGAAAAATGAAAGCTAAAGACAGAGATTCGGGCTTTTCCAAAGAATTAATGCAGCTTTCCCATTCCCTTTGATTTTCTTCCCAGCCCCAAATTTCTTGTCAATTAATAAAATTTTGCTTGTTGGATTATGCTGGTTGTTTATCCATTGATTTTTTTTATTTTTTCTGGAGATCTCAGTCCGCTTTGATATATTAGGCTCCCAAAAAAGAATGGCCTCTCTATTTCTTCATCAACCAAGCATGACTTAGCTAGGTATATGAAATCGAAACCTATATGAGGAGCGATCTTCAGTGCAACCCAAAAGGTGATGAAAAGCGATCCATCCTCCTACTAAGGAGACAAACAATGCAAGCGGCCCACCTAGATACCCATCAACCCTCTGCTTCTCTGTTTTGACCAGATTTAGGGTGGAGGAAGGGGGCTGGGGTTTTGGGTTCATGGGTGCTGGGATTGCGGGCTACGGTAGAGGGTGGCTGTGCTTGTGGGATAGGTTTGAGGGTTGGAGCTTGCAGGTGGTAGTCATGGGGGAATGATGGAAGAAGAAATCATCGGGGGAAGAGGGAGAGCGCACAGGAGAGAGAGAGAGAGAGAGAGAGAGAGAGAGAGAGAGAGAGAGAAATTATGAATGTCCCAATTTGCCCTTAATTTTGACAGAAAATTTAACTAAGTTGACGGAAAGACCAATGATGCAACATGAGATCTAATTGAAATATCACCGTAACAATTTAACAATATGAATGATGAAAAGTAAAGTTTGGTCTTAGTCCAGGGATCATTACTACAATTTTTTGAGATTTGTCATTTTTCGTGTTCAAGATTGGTCTAGGGGTGTACAAGATTTAATTCAATCCATCTAAATTAACCAATTCAATCCAATTAAATCCAATTAAATTTCAATCAATTTTGATGATTTGGCGGATTGAATTTGATCCATAATTTTTAAAAAAGACATGATTGGATTGGATGACTGATTTACTTATGAGAATCCAATCCAATATGGTTAGTTTTCAGTTTATTTTGCTCTTGTAGATATTTATAATTAAAAAAGTTATGAATATTTTAAGTCATTTAATGAAATACTATTTAATATATTATATAATCAAAATAATTTTTTATGATATTTCATTTATATTTTACATTTACGTCTATTAATATTTTAATTAGATTAAACTTAAAGATAAATGTTTAATGCCCTTCCATATAGATCGTTGTCGCATGAACTTTGTCAATAAATTACTAGCCTTCCTATTGATCTTGATTAGTTTCAGCTTATTGAGAGTTCTCTTTTCTTTCTATTCTAGACCGGACCCATTTTTAGATCGTCTCCTGAAACACCTGCTTATCCTGCATGTGCTTTCAGAGCCCCCCCACCCATTCAATAACTTGCTTGTGATTGCAGCCATTCTCCCATTTTATTATTGTCCCTTTCCATTAAACCAATCATCCAATCCAATCCAATCTAATTCAATCCAATTCAATATTAATTCGATTGAATCGAATTACATTTAAACATCTAATATGATTGTATTGGATTGAAAAAATCACAATCCAATTTATATTAAATCAGATATGAATGGTCCAATTCAATTCAAATCTAATCCAATTCAATCTAATTCAATCCAATTCGATCCGATCGAATTGCATTTAAACATCTAATATAATTGTATCGAATTGAAAAAATCACAATCCAATTTATATTAAATTCAAAATTGTATTGGTTTCCAAACCAATATATCCCTAAATTGGTCAAAATAAAATATGAAAGGGAAATGGGAAAAAGAGAAGTCCAACATTATCATATATATAATAGAACATAAAACACAACTCCTTTAGCAAAAATACAAAAGAAGATGCACATAAATTATATAAAATAAGTCCATCCATAATCTTTACTCACCGCACTAGCAAGATTTATTGAACAAAGTCCACACAAAACCATAAAAGAAGAAGAAGCATCCAATGAAGGAAAAGATAACAACTCATGGAAGAAAACATTGTGGGATTCAAGCATCTCCATGTCCAACCAGTTCCACAAGAAACTTCTCATAGTCTCCAGAAGTGTCTTTAACAATTGCCTGGTCCAAAGGAACACTGTTCCTGCGATGATATTCTTGTTTAATGCGATGCAAGTCAACCTCCGCCCGGGTGGTGACAACCCTAGTAAGAGCCCCTTCGTCCGTCCCGAGCTTGTTGATAGCCAGGCGCAGAACCTTCTCAAAGTATTTTTCAGGGACGGTCAAGCTTTTAATTGTTTGCCTCAGTAACAGGAGGAACTCATCATCTTTATCAGCCTTCAAATCCTTGTTAATGGCATTGCCAAACTCGTTGTTGTAGTGATTCAAGGTTGCATTCAGCTGTGCTTTACTCCTGGTAGAGAGGATCCTGATGAGCTCCTCATCATTGTAGGCTTTGTCTGAGATTTTCTCATGAAGTATCTTAGCCTCTTTCTTCGCCAAGGGCACGCTGATCTCATCTCCCTCGTATCGGTAAGTGCTCAAAAGAGGAACCAAAAGCTGTGACAGAATCAACAATCAGAGCAAAAGGAAGAAAAAAGAAATTCTAGGCAGCAATGTAGTTGAAGCTGTTTGAACAAATTACTTCCAATTCAATACAAGAAATTGGATACAATAGAAGATCAAGACGATACGGTTTCAACTAGCCAACTTGACATTTGAGAGCACAATCAGATTAAGAATGAGTTTGGAGGTTGAAGGTTTGTACCTTGCGCAAGTCTCCAGATGTATGGTATGCCACATCTTCTTCAAGGGATTTCTTGAAACGCGCATGATACGCCTGCTTTACCAGCAACAGGTCATGGGAAGACCTAGTAGTAGCTATTTCCAAGAGCACTTTGTTGCTTGAAGTGAACCTCTTTGTAGCTTCATTAGCCAAAAATGCATCACGCTCAGCAGGGACCAGTGTCCACAGCAGCACAGCCCTCTGGTTATGCAGCAAAATAGGAAATTCAAGCAGTAAACCTTTGAAAACAAAATTAAAAGTAAAACCAGTATTCAACTGAGAGATATAATGCATCCAAATCTGACCTCAAATTCACTTGAGAGCTCTTTGTCCAGTGACTTAAGAAGCTCTTCCCCATAAGTTTCTGCATATGCCTGCTGAATTAATTTTCTCTGAGCTGCATTCCTGTGAGTCAATATCGAAATGATCAACGCCTCATTTGTCCCCCATCCTGCACACAGATAACGAAAATCAAGTTGATGATTCAGAATACAACCATAAAAGTGCCTTGATAATTCAACAAATCTTCAACCTCTATCCCTAATTAATATGAGCAGTTTTGTTTAAATGCCTCAATGTGCAGCTAGATGCCAAGTATTCAAATTGGTCTATGACATCAAGCATCAGTTTTCTTCATCATCTTCTATTCTCCCAACTCTGTTTTCATTGATGATCCCTTTCAAGTAAATGGAGTTTTATGCAAATCCCATATAAAAGAAAGCATGAACTAGTCAAGATTAAAATAAACAAAAATATTGGTTAAAGAATTTTAAAAAAGTTGTAGATCTAATACTCTGACCCAACAAAAATTATCCCAAGAAATTTAAAATCAAAGAGAGAGAAACAAATACTTACAAAGAACCCAGAAAACAGATACAAAGTAAGAGAACATGAAAGCAGATCAAACTTTAGATGATCAACCATATCAGATTATAAGAAAGACATCAAATACTTGCTAGTCAATAGTAAACCTCAAACTGGCTCAACAAGATAATCATTAAAAAGATCTAGATCTAAAGATTGGTTCAACAAAACTGATGCTAACTTACTAATGGAAAGAAAAGATCACAGAGAAAGAAACACATCCCGATCATTATCACATTAACATAAGAACCCATAAAACACATATTTACAAAGTAGAACAATATGGAAGCAGATGGATCAAACCAACTTTAGTCTTTAGAAGATCAACCACATCAGCAACAAAGTCATGTCAAACACCAAATGATCAAATTTCATTTGCTCCAAAGAAAACACCAAAAAGATGTGATCAGTAAAATTAATTTAGTCTGAGTCTAAGAAGATGCGATCAGTAAAAGACCTTCAAAAGCTTTGCGGAGTTGTTCAGCATCTTCCACTGGAGAAGGAACCACATCTGGTACTCTGAGAGTCGCCATTCTCTCTCTATCTGTCTCTCTGTCTCTTAATTGTGTGTATGTAAGAAGAGTAAGAGGGCAATGATAAGAGAGTGCGGAGCCTGGTCCTTATATAGAATTCAATTGACATGAAATCTCCATTTTATTACCATCGTATAAGTTGTAACGGTGGTTTCTTTTACAACTCAAGTGGATAAGAGTATTTATTCGTGATAAGTTTGATATTTCAATATCGATTGTATAAAAATAAAAATAAAAATAAAAAATGAAAAAATGAAAAGTAAAAAGAAGAATATCGTCAAAGTGCCGCCCATAATTGTTTGTCTTTTAATTATTAAGGCAATGATGATGTTTGGTAGTGGTAGTGGCAGTGACAGGGATAATGTACACGTACACTATTCAGTCCAAATGCAATACAATTTACAATGTGCTACCTCAGTTCATGTTGTCACTATCCCAGGAGCTACACGTACTGTTTTCCTAAATTTTGAGGCAATCTTCCTGTCCTGGCGCAGTGTAATGTAATGTGGCAAAATTTATGGCTGAGGACTGAGCTGTAAAAGTAGGAGAGGGGATTGAAATGAAAGTGAAAAAGTAAAAAAGATAAAAAGCGCAAAGGATGTTCATGGTTTTATCCAATCCTCCCAAACGGAGTGATTCAATTTTAAATCCGCGCAATGGTAACTATTCTTTAGCCTTTTGGCATGACAATATACATCTAATTCTCTCTTTGTCTTTTTCACATAACACAATTATGCACCGTATATCCATCCATCTCCCTTTTTTGGGCTCCACGTTTTCTTTTGCCTACTGCCGCGTAGCAGTAGCTGTCTACCACGTGTTCACTCAACGAAACGCCGCGTTTGTAAGCGGAAAAAAAAAAAACAGAAGGAAAAATTGAACAAACCAAGAACGACTTCACTGGGGATCGAACCCAGAATCTCTGGTTCCGTAGACCAGCGCCTTATCCATTGGGCCATGAAGTCCTTGTTGTTGTTGAAAAGTCTCACCTTCTATAAATATCTAAAAATAATGTTTTTTTTTATAATTCAAAACCATCACTTCACCTCTATCGACTCACCGAGTTTGCCGAGTTAGGAGGCTCACCAAATGCTAAAACCTTGTTGCTTTTGCAATAAGATTGTAGTTGAAGTGATTAAAATTATTTAGCCTGCATCTCGGGTCTTTTCCCCAATATGGTTTTGGAAATTTTTATTTTTTTTATTTTTTTTTGGTAACTGCTAAAACTTGGTGCTAACAAACTGCTAGGTGACCCCTGACCAGTGAGCCCAACAAAGTTTGAAAAGAAAATAGCTTTGACCTCACTCTTTCTTCTATCTTTTATTAATCCAAAAACCCTCTCTCTTTCATAGAAAGCTTCCTTTCTTTTTTTGGCTGAGACTTCGACGAACTGGCCGGAGAAGAAAGAGAACGTTTGATTTGGTTTTATAAAAGCCAAAACAACAAAAACAATAAAGTGGGAATATTTAGTTAGAATCAATCAATCAAGTCCAGAGAAAATGAGCTGAAGGGTTGGGTTGGGACGACTCATGAGTGGTGGGAAATTGGGATTTGATCTTGATTGGTGATACATAGAGTGCAAATTTGGAAATGGGTAGGCCACGGTCTTTTCGGAGCAAGGCAGTCCACTTTGTATCTGATCTCACCACTGTCTTGCTCAATCCCATTTCTGACAAACCCTCCAAAACCTCTTCTCCTCCTCCTCATGCTGTAAGTTTTTCCTGTCTATTTATTCTTTATTCTTTATGGTTCTGTCTTGAAATGCTTTCTGGGTTATTTTGTTTATTGGTTTTTGTTTTACGATGTAATTGGTCTGGTGTTTCTTTAAGTTCTGGTAATTAGTATTCTGTTCATTGGGTGCAAACCCAATTCATGCTGTATGTCTGTCCTTAGCTTAGTATATGGGTTTTCCTGGATTTTTTTATGTTCTGGAGCTATATGTGCTTATTCAGGGAGTTCTACTCTTGGAGTTTTTTTTGTGGGAACTTTTTATTTTTTATCGGATTTTGCTTTGATTGAATTTTGCACTTAGAACTGAAATTCATTACTAATGATTAGAACTTTTAGATACATGAAAATTTTAGTTCAGTTTTTAATTAGGATCACTAATTGGCTTTTGTGTTCCTATATTTGTCATTCAGTTTGGAATAATATGGAGGCAGTTTATTATTTATTGGAAAACATCAGGTTGTGAGTTTGCATAACTAATATAGATGAATATATTTTTTGTTCACATCTATTGAACTAGATCATGTTAGATTTAGATTTTACAAGAAGTTCTCCGAGCCCTGACTATGTAATTCTCGTTTCCACAGGAAGATGAGGATGAGTCCAAAGGAAGTCAAAATGAATCAAGTAGTGAAGAGAGTCCCGTTAATGTAGTTGATGGGCCTGACACTTCATCCTTTAGTGCATTCCTCTACTCTCTATTGTCATCAGAGTCTGAAGATACTAATACAAATGCAGATGAGAAAATTGATAATGAAATGGATAGGAGTAACCCATCATCTGATTCTGCAATCAAAGGAAATGGTGGAAAGAGAAGTTTACTTTCTAAGGGGAAACAGTCACTTAGTAAAGTTATCTATCAAGCTGCGAGATTTGGTGGATATCGGAGTCAAGAACGCAAGGGTAACCCTGACGTGAAAGTTGATGATAGGAATGACTTGGAATTTACTGGAGTTGAGATGAGGCATATGCAGAAAGCCGAAAAGCCTATGGCTTTGGTTGATCTCCCAGACATCTCTGAACCTTCTTTACTTCTTACAGAAATAACTAGAACTGCTCTTTATGCTTCAATGCCAGCACTTGTTCAAGGACGGAAATGGTTGTTACTGTATAGGTGCAGACGCATGAATTTTCATTTGCACAATTACAATTAGATCTTTTGAAAGTTCTAATTAATCTTTACTACACGATTATTTTACCATCCAATGTATTCCTTGTGTCTGGCAGTACATGGAGGCATGGCATATCATTGTCAAGCCTATACAGAAGAAGCGTGCTTTGGCCTGGCCCCAGTTTGCTGGTAATTGTTAACCAGACTATTAGCACCAATGATTTCAACTAATGGTCAGGTCAACCTTTTAGATTAACTTATATGATATAAATCATCTAATAAGCAAGAGGATGTGACACAAAGCAAACAATTAGTAACTAAAATCCTTGAGTTCCGTTGTTTTGAAAAGTGTATCAAATAATTTCCTTTATTTATTTATTTATTTTTTTTGCATTGTGTCGTTAACTGATTATCAAATTCTTAGACTTGTTATGCTTTAGTTTATACAGAAGCATATAATCCAAAATAATTTTTTTTACTTATTTTAAATATTTGTTCAGGTTGTTGGAGACCGTAAAGGTGCAGTTTTTGGTGGCTTGGTGGAGGCCCCTCTAAGACCAACCAACAAGAAGTATCAGGTCCTGCTGAAACTCATACTGGCTTTCAGTTCATCCACAATTATTTCCTTCTATGTATGTTGTATTCATGCCAACTTTTTAAACAGGGAACAAATGATACATTTGTTTTCACAACTACACCTGGAAATCCTGTTATATTTCGCCCTACAGGTACTAATTTATCCTTTTTGCTTCCAGTTTCTGAACTTATGTAGGTGGTAGGCTTGGTCTTTTTCATGCCTTAAAAAATGGTTTTGATATTTATAAAAGATAGAGAAATAAACTCAATACTTTTTGCTTGCAGTAAATATTCTTGGAGGGAGTAATTGAAAAATGTCATCTGGTTAAATGTATTAAAAATATGTATTTCCCACCTCCATATTGTTTGGAAATTAGGGTAAAATTTATTGTTAGTACTTCAGCTTTGATTAGAGTAAAGGAGGTGTTCCTGTGAAGTAGTAGTAGAGCATTTTGAACGAATGCAATCTTCATGAAACATCTATCAGGTTAAGATTTGCATTACATCGTAATAAATGTACTATAAAATTTTCATTTTATTGCTTTCATTCTTCTGATGTAGCAGTTGTATTGTGTGATTGCTTTCTTTAACTATGGTATTCTTAGTTTTATGCATTATATCTGGTCCAGATCCTAATGGATGGCCAATAATGATCTGACACTTTGGTTCTAAAAGCAGCTGCACGTAACCCATTGTACAGAACATGCTAAAGGCTAAGTTTCCAACTATACCATTTCAAATACCACATGATGCTTGTCTTCTTTCTGTTGGGGGGGACTTGAATATGCATTTGAATTATGCATATGGTAAATATTATGTTTTCTTGACTTTTTTAAAAATACCTGGAAGATACTTAACTAAATATTCTGGAATTAAGCAGGTGCAAATCGCTATTTCACATTGTGCTCCACTGACTTTTTAGCAATTGGTGGTGGTGGTCATTTTGCACTCTATTTGGACAGTGATCTGTGAGAATTTTGCCTCTTAATTTTTTGTAAAAAATATATTTTTTCCTTAGATATTTTATATTCAGCGAGCCCTCAGTTAAAAGAGGGAAATTTGTATGCATTTGTAACCTTGTTCAATGTTTGTTATATGGTCTATAAGATTGAGTGGATCAAGTTCATTCTCGGAAACCTATGGGAATCCTTGTCTTGCACACTCAGAAGACTTTGAGGTGAAAGAAGTTGAGGTGTGCTCTCTCTCTCTCTCTCTCTCTCTCTCTCTCTCTCACATGCGCACGTATGCTCATCTACACACACATATATGCCCATGCACATGGTCCCTCGGGTACATAATTTTCACAAGGACTTCTCACTGTTTCCAAATGAAAAGAGATGAAATGTGACGAATATTTTTGTGCAATGCAGCTGTGGGGCTTTGTATATGCTACTAAGTATGAGGAAGTACTTGCTCTAAGCCGTATGGAGGCACCTGGGATTTGCCGATGGTGAATGCTTTATTTGGACCGAATTTTTCTATGGTGGTTAGCATCATCACCTTAGCTGAGGCTAAATGTTGTAGCTGGTTTTTTGTATTTGCGACTGATGTCTAGTCTTTTGTATTTGCGAACCAATTTCCTATTACGTTTGTATAGACAGGTCCCTCAATGTACATAATCAACACCTAAGCATTGTACAACCTTTTTGATTAGATAGTGATTGTAAATACCAAATACTGTACTGGTTGGTAATAAATGTGTACAAGAAGATGCACTCTTGGATCATGTTTGCGTATAATTCGCGCCAATTAGCATTCTAGACTCTGCTGACGAGTAGCTTATCATGCCAGCGGCCGTTAGACTGGAGAATCATGTGACTTTGGACGTAAAAGTATAAGTGAGAAATAGAAAGTGTTTCTAATGCCAAGAGTCTAGGGATTGAATCTCATGTTACGGATACTCCCTTTTTTTTTTTTTTTTTTTTTAATCTTTGGTTTATCTTTTTGTTGGTTAAGGATTTCCTACTACTTCAAGGATGTTTCCTCTTAGTTTTCAATGAATTTTTTACTCCTTTTTTTTAATTATTTCTTACTTCCTTAATTGTTGGTCAGTTATAACTTTTTTTAATGTCAAAAAACAAAACTTACGAGGAACCTCCAAAAACCCCTTGCTATAGACATGTAGATCCAAAAACATAAACACTAACAATAGTACTGGAATACACATCTGAAAAACGAATGCCAAAATATACGATCTTATAGAATTAGACTTAAAAGATATAACTATTTAACAAGAAAATTGAACTAATCCGCATGTATGAAAAGAGACCGCACCAGTTAACTAGTTAATCTGTAATCTACAAAAGAAGCCTGAGAAAGGACAGGAATGACACTGATGGGAAATGAACTACATACCAACACCACCCAAGAAAAGTAAAAATTAACAATGCCTTATAGCTAAAGATGTTAACTAGAACAAAGTCTGGTCGTGTGTTCAAGTGCGGCGTAACAAACTTGATAGAGTTCGATTCAAACAACTGCAGCAGCTTTCTCTCCAACCCCTTGTAATTTTTTAGGAGAGCCACTCAGCGAACTTTTATTCTTTGCATCCACTGCTTCTTCATATGCAGCTGAATGAATACCAAGTGCAGCACGGCCAGATGGATCGAGATTTTTCGACCATGCTGCATCCCATTCCACAGCTTTTGCTGTACTACATGCCACACTTGGGCCGCCTGGAACTGTTGATCTAGCAGCATTCTGTTCAGAAATGGCAAATTGATCATACTCACGTAAATAAACAATGTTCCATTTTAATCAAGTTAGATTTATAAAACATGAGAGCAAAGAAAGTGGCATGCCCATCATGGTTTCATCGGATACTATTCGCCTTCTTAGTACTAGAAAAGAGCATGTAGAGAAATCATTCGCCTACTCCATGATAAATAAAGAAATGCAAGAAAGCTAAAATGATAATGTGAGTGAATATATTTCTTTCATGTAGCCAGGTCCCCTTCCTTCGCTTCTTGTAGAACTTGTATCTTACCTTTGGAAAGAACTTCTCAAATATAGTCCTATAGTAGTATGCTTCTTTTGTGGTAGGCGTATTTTCAGGGTAAATGAAACTAGCATGCGTCAGCATGGCATCTGTTACCTGTTCAGATACAGGCAAACAAAGATAATTAATTATATGCAGATAAAGAAGTATCTCTAATGTTTGATGCCATGGGTTGTTGAACAAAGTACAGTTAGAACTCTAAACCGAATTATTGCAACACGAAATAAGCCAGAAATAAATTAATTTTCTCTTGCAAGAGGTTTGACATGTTATGTTGTCAAACTATCAATTTGAAACGCACATTCGGATAGGAGCTGCCTAATCAATAGTCCAAATTGACAGTATGGTAACATAACATGGCACACTCTCTAGCAAGAGAACATTTCCCTCCAAAATCATTACTCTGAGCTAAGGTGATGCATACTTGTTTGTTTGCATGATCTTTCAAGCCATCAATCCAGCTGTAACCAACACCATCACTAAACTGTTCCTTCTGCCTGTACAATATGTGCTATAACCCAAAAAATACAAGGTAAAATTAAAGTTAGGTATATGTTGCACAAATAGGGCATGGAACTCCACACTGCAGACTGTGAGAGGCCACTCGACTGACATTACATAGCCAAGCACCAGGCCTCTCGCTATCTGCACTGGAAGATTTCCAAATTGTGTATGCAAGTTGAATACACGACACCTTACTGAAACTCTTCCAAGAAAAAAAGTAACAAAATATGCAAAACGATAACCATGTAAGGCATAAAAGCAAAAAAGTTACAAACCTTTGGCAAATATGGCTTCTGAACATCATCAAATGCATTGCGTAAGACCCACTTCTCAATTCTCCCAAGATCAGGCCTGATCTGCAGTTACAAATGCAAGTGCTTAGATGTAGGAACTCAATAAGAACTTTTAGTTTGATATGATAAATTGGCAAAAGCTAAAATAACAACCAACACAATCCCAATAATTTCATAGCAGTAACTCTCTGATCTTATAATCCAAAACACTGGCCAGAGATCATCCAAAATCTGTGTTACATACACTGAAACAAATAACGAACATCAAGATGCCTGTCTCACCTAAGAATGAAAATAAAATGGGTGAATAAATGACAGAACACCCATAATACAAATGCAAAGGTCATGGCGCTTAAGAAATAAATATGAAGAGGGAAAACAAGGACCTGTACTGTGTTGGGAAAATTGATGTGTATTTTATTAATACTATGAAAAAAAACCCAGGTAGTAGCTCATTTCCTTGAGCCATGACACTGAATTTTATGGATGGGCAGCAGTATGCCAAAGACCTCCAATTATATGCATATAAAATTAGGGAATAGAGGGGAAACACCAACATTAATAAGTGCTATACCATTTTCCATTCTGGATCAATGGCCATGGCAATATTGATGAATTCTTTATCTAAAAAGGGCACTCGAGCCTCAACACCCCAAGCTGACGTTGATTTGTTGGCCCTCAGACAGTCATAAAGATGAAGAGCTTTAATCTGTTGAGTAGTCACAATAGTTAAATACGAAAAATAAAAATAAAAACAAGTCATAATTGCTGCAAACGAGTAAAACAAAAATCCAGCAATATTGAAAGTACATTACCATTTCCCTCAAATAAAACAGAAAAGAAACAGCCAGAGGGAGAGGGAGAGAGTTTTTAGGGGTACCTTCTGACATGTTTCTTGGTGAAATTCCTCCTTGTTTGGTGCCTTGTGAAAATACAAGTAACCTCCAAAAATTTCATCTGAACCTTCCCCAGAAAGAACCATTTTCACTCCCAAAGATTTAATTTTCCGAGACATAAGAAACATGGGTGTACTAGCTCTGATAGTCGTCACATCATATGTTTCAATATGGTAAATAACTTCCTCAAGAGCATCTATTCCTTCCTGAAACATTAAAGAAAAGAAACAAATTATCAGTATGATTCTTGGGATGAATGTAGATCTTTGTTTCTGTCCTGGGATTACTAATGTATGACAATGTTTCCTCGAGTCCATTGATGTTGAAATCAAAAAATAGAAGAAAAGCAAGAGAAAGACAGGAGTTTATGGAAGAAGTAGAATGAGGGGATAGACGAGGTAAATGCAATTGTGTTTATAATCAATACACCAGAAGTGTGAAGCCTATTACAAGCAATCCTAAATCATTAAATACCTAAAGATAATAAAATTTTGGAACAGTAATTAAACACAGTGCTATTCCTCAATTTTAATAATTAAAGACTAAATAGATTACATGATTTTTAAATGTAAGAAATAAACCTAATATATACCCTTGAGCCTAAGTACGAAAGTTCCTCTCTTGCATCCTTCAATTACCTGTACAGTAAAGTGAAACTCATGATGACGAGTCCCAAGATAATCTGCAACTTCTCTTGCTGCTTTCAAATCTGGAGAGCTCTGAAGATTGAAAATGTATCATTTGAATGTAGAGAAAAAATTTCAGAAAAGATAAAATCCAGTAAAAGATTGATTCCAGGAAAACACATCAAAAGCTGTCCGTTGCCAAAATTTGCATCAGAAAGGTCATTGAACATCTATAACAAAGACATTCATTTATTTATTTAAACTTGTCACGTTCTCTGCCTTCATCACACAGGGTGTACAACTTTTTACCAGTGACATTTTGATGTCATTTGGCATAAGCAACAGAAGAAGCCCACCCGTGTATGATTCTTTGACTAGAAGGTGTAATATATACTTGTTCAAACAGGAAATCCATGTCTACAAGTTTACAAACCGATAGAAAACAAATTGGCAACCTGAGGTTCAAGAACTATGTTAATAGACATCTCTTGTTCACAAAGTGAGGACATGTTGTAGTTGGCATCATCCAAACAAGCACTATTAAAGAAAAACAGAAAGGGGGAGGAGGACTTGCAAAGCATCACAATTGGCTATCTAAACAAGATATTAGCACTACATTGAGTAAGCACTAAGTTTGGCTATCTAAAGAGAGACAAGTGTTTCGACCTCCAAGCCAATGCAAAAGGTGTGTAACTGTGATCCCCACTGACATGCAGCTTCTGATTCGGCTAAATAGCGACAAGCCACAGCAGCAACAAGTGATGAGTCCAGTCCTCCAGACAAAAGAACACCGAATGGTACATCTGTCATAAGTCTCTTAAACACAGCCTGCATGATGTCAAGAAAAAATAAATAACGGATATGAAGTTAGAAATTCTAAACATTAAATGTGCTATAAGAGTGTGATTCAGAGGTCACTTTGTCCTACAACCTGGTTGTTGAATCCATATGAACAAATCACATATCTGAATGCCATTCCTAGCCTTAAATTTTAATTTGAGACTAATGCTGGCATCTTTTTCATTATAAATACTTGCACATCAGTATATGACAAAAATTTCTATAACTGAAACAGACAAAATACAAACAAAAAATTAATAAAAAAGAAGGGAAGAGAAGAGGGGGGGTAATGTCTTCCGGTCAAATCATTTATATGTTAGTCTCATTATTTTTAAAAATAAGAAAATCATATTTCTATTTTCAGCTAGCTGACCAACGACACAGTTTCTCTTGTATGGGACAATTAGGCTGCTAATGCAAATGAAGGATTACCCATTCTATTACATTTTGCACAGAGATTGGACGCAAGTTTAATTTCTGATTCTGATTTCACAGAATCCAGTTGCCAAAGTGGCTAACCATGAAAGGAGGACTAGAAAAAATGTCAAAGGAGCCCAATGTTACCTACCCTTCCTCAATGTTCAAACGCAAACAAGTTCCTCAAGTCAGCACCCAATTGGCAGAGTCACACATCAAGTTAGCAACTCCCCAGACTTAAGATTAGGAATGGGAAAAACTGGCATAAATCAAAATCTCATTTTTTAGACTCATCTCAACCCACCCAGTATTAACATAAACAACCAAATGCACAGTTCTCAAATGACAAAAATGCAAAAATGGAGTTTGATTTATTACAAACTAATTGCTGCTACCTGATTAAAAGTAATAATTAAAACATAAATGCAAACAAGTATAGGTTCAGTGCATACCTTCTCAAAAGCCTTACGTAAAACTATTGGATCATAAGAACTTGATGGTGTCTGTTCCAAAAACCATGGGGGGTTGTACCACCTTCTCAGCCCTCCTGAAGACATATAAGTTTGTGGATAAATAAAATTACAGTGGATACAACATCTAAAAAGTTTAAGGAACACAACTTCATGATTTTTAAATTCAAGTTACACGAATATAAAAAGACAACACTTAGTTTATAAGATCTTAAATTTTGAAGATAATTACTTATCCAAAAGTTTACAAGTTCTTAACTTTCTGAAGGTAATAACTTATCCAAAACAAATATACAAAAAGAAACAATAAAGATAAAGATATGTCAAAACCCTTGTTATTTTTCAAAATACCTTTAGTTGCTGAAGTATAACAGAATCATTTCTTCTCCTTTTTTTCTCTTTTTAAAATGGGAAAAAAGACATTACATGAGGAAGCTGCATGCAGATTTCACATGATTTTTATGAAAATGTTGATGACTAACAAAGCCATTACTTTCATAATTTCATAAATAGAAATCTTTAATGCTAACAAGAGCTCAGCATATACATACCTTGCTTGCTAGAGTAAATATGCCCAGGAGGAAAAGATATGAATCTTTCACAATCATCACTTAAAGCTTTCATTTCTGAAGCAAACCAAATTGATCCTGTAAAGAAATCAGTACTCATTAAATATCTGCCTGTAGAGTACTCAAAGCTTAAACATAATAATGATTGAAAGTTAAATGTTAATGATGAAGGCTTAAATGTGAACTGTGACTGAGAACACAATATAACAAGAAAAACACAAAGACTTTGTCCAATGCAAAGAAAAATATAAAGCAACAGTCAAGCAAATAACATTTTTTCGGTCGGTACAGTTGAGTATATTTGGGTAAATCAAAGCTAATTTGTGTTTGCTTTGAGAAACAAAGCTTTTCTTTTTTTTACAACAGGAGGAACGAAAAATCAAAGCAACAGTCAAAGAAAATTTGGGTAGACTAAACATTAAAGTTAATTTTTGTTTTCTTTTAGAAACTGACATAGTCCATACCATCAAGACCCCAGCCCATGTAAAGTGGGGTGATACCAATTGCATCTCGAGCAGCGATATAACTGTTGTCTTTCGTGTCAAGAAGGACGAAGGAAAACATGCCATCCAACATGTCCACAAACTCTTCCCCATGTTCTTCATACTGTCAAAGATAAATGTTCAAGTGATGCAGGACAACAAGAACATATAGGAAGAAAAAAGAGATCCAGACTCAGACTGGCTTTTGGCATTGCACCAAAGGTGTCCAGTACAAATTAGAAAAATTCCGGCATCACACCAATGGGACCTTGGAATCACTCCAAAGCTTACAAAGTATAGCCCCTTTTGTAGGCTAATTGCTACATGAATCTCAAAAGATCCAATTTAATTCACTTAAGAATTCTAAAGGCATCTTGGGACACTTACTACATCAATCATGTGAGAGAGACTCACAGACAATAAGCCTTCAGAAAATTGCATTTATTACATAGGAAACTAGAAAGACTCTCTTTACTAAAATGTGAACTTTTCTCATGCATCATCATAGCAAAATATAATTAGAATATACAGAAAATACGAACAGACATTCACAATAACTTTTTCTTTCACTATCATTTTAAAACCTTACAAAGTAGCCCTTTTATAGGATAATTGCTAAATGAATATCGAAAGATCCAAAGTAATACACTATGAATTCTGAAGGCATCTTATGACACTTAATACATCAACCATGTCAAAGAGACTCAAAGACAATAAGCCTTCAGAAAATTTGAACTTTGCTCATGCATCATCATGACAAAATATAAAAATAATACAGAAAATGCAAAATATGCAACCATTTTTGTTCTAATTCCGATAAAAAGAAAGTCATTTAAGCATGGATTACCAGATCTCAAGTAAGAGTTCAATTACTTACAAGATGCGCAATCACTTCACAGTCACTGCCAGTTCGGAACTGATGCGACTTCAGCTTTTCTCTCAATTGCTTATGGTTATATATCTCACCATTAACCTAAAGGCACAGCTCCCATAACATTCGAGAAGAAGTTTATGTCAACATAGTTAGATAAAAGCAAAAATATACAACAAAAAAATAAGATCACAAAAATAAAGAACAACCAAAAATTTGAACTGTGAATGGCACGCTAAAAACCACTGAAAGGAAAGCTGTCTTGGGTATTTAAAGTAATCAGTATTTACAAATTTATGGTTGCCCATTCAAGATTGAAATAAAAGGGTTGTGACTAGAACACGTAATACTTTAAATTTCCCTAGACCAACAACCAAAAATATTATAAAAGGGGTTCTGGAACAATCAAACTTATTTTGTGTTTGGTTCTGGAACAGAATGAGAATTTGTAGTTAGGGCTATCTATTACAAGGTCCTTCATTGCAATGTACCAAGGTGCAAATTTCAATCTTTCATCCTATCCAAAAATCCCATTAATTGAATTGCAGTGAAGTTTTATAAAGCAGAATGCGAAGCAAGCTGTATCAATAAGTTCACCGACAACACAATGCTAGAGAGAGAGAGAGAGAGAGAGAGAGAGAGAGAGAGAGAAAGAGAATACAGTGACAATAACAGTCTTGTCTTCGTTGTAAAGTGGCTGATCTCCTGAAGCAGGGTCTACAATAGCCAATCGTTGATGAGCCAGATAGCAATTTCCATGGCAGTGCAACCCGCTCCAATCAGGCCCTCGATGCCTCAACCTAAACACAACGCATGCAAACAATTCTCACGCTGAAAAAAAGAAGAAAAAAAAAAAACCAACATCTAAAACGAAAATGCACAGATAATTGAGAAAATATAATCATAAAAATGAATGAAAAAATTAAAATTAAAACCAACAAAAAGAAATGCTGTGCCTGCGCGAGAGCTCGATGATGCGGGAGCGCTTGGCCTGAGAGTTATCAATGCAGCCAAACACTGCGAGAATCCCACACATGGCGTCGTCGTCGTCGTCGATGGAGTGAAGAAGGAAGAGGAAAGAAAATGGAAAGGCAGAGTGTGAAAGTGGAGGCTGCGGAGAGAAAGTTGGACTGGCGTGATCTTATGAAGTACTGGAACTTTGATCACGGCCGTTGATTCTGACGAGCTGACTGACAGACACTGCACAACTGTCCTATCTAAGATTCTAGTGCAGTCTGATAAAATAAAATAAAATAAAAAGAAAGATTCTAGTGCAGTCAGATTCTTTCTCTGTTAAAACGTGGTTAGAAATTTGCTGACGGCAGATTCAAATTCTTTGGCGTTCATTTGTTCATTAGATTCTAGTTTCCCTTCGGTAACGTTTTCAAGGCTTCGGTTTTATTTTTTTTAATCAAAAAACACATTTGGTATTTCGTTTTCATTTTCACTGAAATTATTTTCTGAAAACAAATTCAATTTCATGTACAAAAACTGAAAACATCAAATTATTGTTTTCATTTTTCTACCCAATGTATTGGTTTTGATTGCTTTAATTTTTTTTTGGTTGGTCTGATTTTTTTTTCTTTTTCATTTTTTTCCATTTGTGTGTTTTTTTTTTCAATTTTTCAGTTTTTTCGTTCCACTTCATTGTTGTATATTAATTTTATAATAAAACCATCATATTTATTTTAAACTAAATATAATATTATTTTATTATATAGGCTTTTCTAAAATTAGAATTTTTATTATTTTTTTAATTATACATTATTATTCTCTAAGTATACATTTTTCATTGTTTGTAATAATTTTAGCCTTTAAAATATCAGAATTTTAAATAATAAAAAATAGGACAGAAATTAGCAAAAATTATACTTGAAAAATAACTCACAAATTATTATTTTATGAATCTGTTTTTCAATTAATCTACCAAACGCATTTTCGAATTCTGAAAATGCAAATTCATTTTCTAGTTTTCATTCTCATAAAATATTTTCAGAAAACATTCTCTGAAAACATTACCGAACGAGATGATTAGATGCGAAATGCTATATTTTACTACATTAGAAATACGAAGAGTTTATGTCACCTGAACTTATACACCATCTTCATTTTATTATCTTTAAAAAAATTAAGGGAGATGTCTTCTCAAAGTGACCTCAACGTGATAAGTTTGGTGTGAATAGAAAACTCTTTCTTATTTTTTACACAATAGAAAGACTTTTTTTTAATGCTGCTAAATGAACCCTAAATCTAACTAGGTTTCTCTATTTTTTGACATAATAATGCACATGATAGTAGTAATAATAATAAGGAAAATTAGGTATATGAAATAAAATTACAAAAAAAAATTGAGCATAGCATGTGGACCCTAATAAAGAAAAGTTTAACCATCAAATGCTTTCTTTTATGAGGAATGCTGGTTACCTTTTTGTTTGTACTTTGTTCTTTATTTTGCTCATTCCACTCAAAATTGTTCATTCTCTAAGTCACTTTTTAAATATCATATTTACAAAATAAAAATAAACCAAATCGAGAATCATCGAGCTATCTAGATATAATAAAATAAATAGAAAAATTAGTGTTTTAATTAAACATTGAATGTCAATAATAAAATAAATAGAAAAACTAGTGTTTTAATTAAACATTGAATGTCAAAAATTGAAGGTAAAATTAGTTCCAATTCCAACCTAAGTGCCAAAGTCAAGTTGAATTTAGCATATTGCTGCTCAGCGACATATTTTACATATTCAATAGTAACCATCATTTAGCAAAGGGTTCATAGTCCAAGTGATTAATAAAATTTACCTTCGCACCCGATGTCCTATATTCTATTCCACCCTTCCCTAATATTGCTTTTATTAAATAAAAAATTGCAACCATCATTTCTTTTATTTTGATTTGGTCAATGTTAGGGGGGGAGGATGGTTGGTTGGGGGTGGTTTCATAATCCAATCTCCCCAGCATTTTTCATCAAGTTATCAGCCAGTCGAGATGCACAAATTGCTCCCACTTGCTTGTAAGCAGCAAGGAGAAAGCCCTAATGAACCATAATTTTTTTTTCTATAAATACATAGCCATGTTCTTCACTTCTCACACCAAAACTCCATACAAATTCCTCTTCTCATATCTCATGTGAATAGTGGTTGTTTTTGGGTTGCCACGACAATGGGTGGAAATGCATTAAAAAAAAAAATTGCTAGAGTGGGCACTATTCACATGAATAGTAACTGACCTTGCCTCCTCTTGCCTTTTGTCATGGCAAATGAGTGAGATTCGGATCCTTTGTTATGATTTTCTCTACCATGATATGCTTGACTTTTATTCTCCACATGACACCTCATTTATATTTCATCTAAGGGCTAAAACAATCGCAACACATATTAATTAAATTAAAAAAAACTGGAAACAAATTGAATGCCATTTTTTTCTCCTCTTCTTCTCCTTCTCCTAACTTCTATGGGTCTTATGCTTTAACGTTTAATTATACTGGAAAAAAAAAATTTATTTTGTTCTTAAAAGATTTGGGCAGCATATGCGTGTGGAGTAAAAACAAAATTGATCAACCTTCTACTACATATGAGCAAATGCCATGCCTAACCCAAAAAAATTTGAAAAAGAAATAAGCAATTAGCTAACCTCTTCTTTAGCTCCCATATTCTCAAATCATCATTGTTTAATGGTTAGCCATTACACAAAAAGTTTAAAATAGGGCTCATGATAAGCGTATATTATATATATATATTATACCTCATTCACCTATTTATTTGTTGTTATCCTAAATTTAAATTGTTTGTTTAATTTATTTTGAGAGATTTGTGAAGGATTTCTGGAGTAGGAGAAATTGAGCTGAAATGGGGCAAGAAGATGAAGATTGAAGATTGAAGATTGAAGATTAATTGGAAAGAATCCAAGTCATTCCTTTCATCATAAGGAATGTTGTCAAATTTCCTAATTCAAGATGGTTCAAGTCTTACCAAGTCAAACAAGGAGAAATCAAGAAGACCCTAGATTAGTAGGAATTCTATTTTTATAATAATTATAATTATACCTTAGATATGTAGGATTTTTAGGAGTGCTATATATAGGAGGCTTTGGCCACTATCACTATTAGAGAGAATGCTAGGCCATAAATTCCTACACACTCATACTCATAGCCCAAACACTTTAAGGACAATACGAAGAGAGCTTGCGCAACCTTGGCGTTCAACTTGGAGAATTCGGTGCCTTTCATGTCTTCATTAACCATCATGTTTCTCAATAAGTCCTTTATGAACTAATTTCTTTTATTAGGGCTACGAAAGCTATGAATACTCAAATTTTTTTATATTATTAATTTTATTTATCTATACATATTGAGGGCTTGTTACCTTTCTTAATACTTTCAATTAATTGGCCACTAATTACATCATTAGAAGAATTAGGTTGAGACCGGAACGAGATTCTTAATAAAAAAAAAGCTTATTGTAACAAGTACCATAAATTACATAGCCACTAGGAAGAGTAGGTATATGATTTATGTAATCATTAGTGTTTTCCACAAATCTTAATGGGTTCTTAGCCATTCAAAACCATAACTAGAAATAGAGTGGGTTGACGGTAAGGAACACAAATAATATAATTCAGAAGAGAGTATTGGTGAGGTCAGGGAAAATGATTATTAACATGTTAGGTAAATTAGGATTAACAAGCTAGAAGGATTTTGGCAGGATTAGCTAGGTGAAATCGGTGTCCTAGTTATTTATCATAATTGTTTTCATCTTTTACATTGTTTACTTGTTCTTATTTTACTTTCTTATTTAGATTATAATCATCATAATTTTCTTATCGTTTAATTCAAATATAATTAGGAATAAATCACTCTAGTATTTAATAGATTAACCTGATCCTTGTTGGAACGATATTTTATTTACCACTATATTAATTTGAGTGATATTGTCCACTTGCTATTAATCACATCAAATTTTGACGCCACTGTCGGGGACCGACTTAGTCTGTTCATATTAATGCAATTTATTTTCTAGTTGTACTTTGAATATTTAATTAGTTTTTTTTTTTTAAAAAAATTCAAGTACTTCTTTATCTCAAATTGATTTCGTTAAAAAAAGAAAAAGAAAAAAAAAAGAAAAGGACATGAAGACTTAACTTCATACCATGAACAATATCAAAAGAAACAAAAAGCAAAAAGGAAACAACGCATGGAAAAGAAAGAAGAAAGAAGGTACAACAACTTAATTTCTGAGCATATCGTGAATGATTGGTACCTGCTCTTCAATTAGCCAACTAGTTAAATTGGAACTTGAGATTGAACAAAAGCTTCGAGCAATTCGTAGGAGACAATGAGAAGATAGAAAAAAGAAGAATCAACAAGGGGAGACCTTGATATCCCAACAATGTGGATGTCACCCTCAAGCATCATTCTCCCTGCAACTGCTAGGAATTATGAATTATTATCCACTTTAATATGATGCCTTCTTTACATGGATTAAGTTCTAAACATCCTTTAGCTTATATTAGAGATATTTTAAACATGGTTTCTAACATGACTTTGATAGAGGGAGTCATTGAAGAACATCTTAGGATGAAAGTCTTTCCCTACACATTGAATGTGAGAATCCATATTCTTAAAGGTTTTTTAAGAAGGTTAAATATTTTATTTTTAATTACTTTGATAAGTATTAAATTATAGTAATTATATATAAATAATAGTTATTTTCTTAGTTCATTTAGTTGACATTCGTATGGCACATGTATATATGTTTTAATTGATTACATATATAGTTTTATTTGATTAGTTGTTATAGTAGTACATTGAGCTTTGTTGGATATTCTTAATTTTTAGTTTATTTATATATATAGTTGTTATACTTTTATAAATGGAATTTATGTTTATAATATTTAATTGCTTTGTTATTTTCTTTATTAAATTATTTTTCTAATGGGTGTATTGATAAATTTTGGTTGGGTAAGTAAATAAAAGATAAAATGAGTCTCTACTTTTTTAAAGAAGATGGAAGTGTTATTGATACATGTATATTTATCTTCATCCAAGTCATTGTGTGTGAATTGAAGTCTTCCAATAGTTAATATATATTTTTTGCTGTCAAAACATGTGCTGCCTACATATAATTGTTGGTTAGAATGTGTTTGAATTAAGTGTGGACAGCAAGTATGTTGGCGTGACATTTTACTAAGTGTGGCGTCATGTAAGCTGGAGGTGGCACATTAGTTTTTCATCCTATTGACACCTCTACTTACATACAATTGTTTGAACAAAAGGTTTGATAGATATTTAGGTTTTGCTTGGACAATAAGTATATATGTTATTATCTTTTAGTAGCCGTCAATTACATCATCCAATAAGAATGAAGTAGTAGCCTACATTCCTTTGGTATAAATAGGAGTGCAATTGTTTCATTTTGAAAAGCATGGCGTGCATGGGAAAACAATAAGAGAGAAAGAAAGGGAGTGAAATAGTAGAGAGAGAGTTTGAGTCTGAATGCGGTGGAAATTAGGGAGTCGTCTTACAATTCTAGCAAAAGTTTTGATGTCAAGGTAGGGGGTTTCTTGGGGGGCTTTTACAGGGATTGATTGATTTAAAATTTTTTAGCATTGTTTTATGTGTTGTATACAGTTTAATTGATATTCTTTGTTACTGGGTGTTAAATTGTTGATTATTTGATCAATATTTGTGTGGTTATATTTTAATACATGAGATAAATGAAAGGCATATTTATATCATGTCATGAAAATTATGGGGAGTTATTGGGTTGAGGAACTAATGATGGAAAAGAGGGTAATGAAAATAGTCCTTTGTATAGTTGAGTCTAACTCTTGGCAAGTGCCAGATCTCAGAGATCCCACAGTGCACATAGTTTTTATTGGGTGATGCGGGACTGGTGACAAGGAGTTAGATAATATGACTAACAAAATGGGAATTATATATGGGATGATTTAGATGGGGGTTAGTTCATATAATAAGCATTTAGGACCAAATGGTATAAGCATGGTATGAGACGTTCAAGTATGCTTGTCTAGTTATATGAATTAACAGGAGTAGATGAAAAGCATTCATGCATTATTATTATTGATGTGATAATTGACTGAGTGATTGCATGTCACTCAATTTAGTTATATCAATTTACCATGAAAATGTTTATGTCCCTCCTAAGTTGTGGTTTAGCTCACCCCCTAACAAATTTTGCAGGTATGGAACCTTAAATATAGGATTTGAGATGAACTTGGCTTGTCTATAGAGTGTTTCGTGTACATAACATGTGATTGAATAATGAACTATTCTTTTAGTGAAATCTTGAGTAGTTTTAACTTGTATAATATTGTAGTGGTGTAAGTTTTGAGTAATGTTGTTACTTCTGCTAAAAGGTTCAATGTGAAATATTCATTTATTTATTTTAGTGTTATTCACATTTTAGTTCTATTATTAAGATGTGAATCACGTCTTAGTTCAAGTTTATGTTAATCCATGGGTTAAGGCGTGATAGTGAAAGACAAAGCAAAGACGTGGTTGAACTCCTTGAGGCCTGGATTATTGACTAGCTGGACGGAGATTCAGAACAAGTTCTTGGAAAAGTTCTTTTCAACTCAGAAAATTGATGCACTAGGGATAAAATCATGCAATTCATTCAATAGGCAGATGAGTCATTTTCTGAGGCATGGGAACGGTTCAATAATTTGTTAAACAATGTCTTCACCATGGTTTGCCTATTCTAGTTCTCATGCGTATTTTTAATAAGGCACTAATCATTTCAAATAAGGCTGCAATGAAAAATTATGCAGGTGGATCTATTAAGAACAAGACACCAATTGAATGCCAAACTTACTTTGATATTCTAACTATCGAAACACAGCATTCTGGTGCGAGAGGTAAGCATGTCAGAGTTTTTGAAATTGGTAATTCTAATGCTTTTGCTTCTAAAGAGCAGGTTGACACTATTACCATTAAATTGGACGTCTTGCTTGCTATGAATGGGAGAGTTTCAATACAAGAGATTTCCTCCATCTGTGATGTTCCTTGTCACGCCACCATATCTTGTCTTCATGGAGTTGATTTTTCAAAATTTTGCAAGAACATGCAAACATGGTGAATACCTATCGACGTCCCATCAATGATCCTTTCTCCAACACGTATAATTCGGGATGGCAAAGGCACCATAATTTGTCTTGGAGTAATAATTAGAATGTACAAAGACCACCGTTGAGTTTTCAACTGCAAGAAAAAAAAGTATTATTGGAGGATGTTCTTGCTCAGTTCAGAACTAAAACCGATACCATTTTGCAAAATCAATTTGCATTCATATGAAATCTTGAAGTACAAGTGGACCAATTAGCCAATATATTATCGGGAACACGACAAGGCTCCTTGCCCAATACCACCAAAACATATCCAAAGGAACAAGTGAATGCAATCACACTTAGAAGTGGAAAACCCATCAAAATAGTTGTGGACTTAGATACTGAGGTGAAAAAAGTGCAAGTATTAACTTAATGCCTCTCTCTGTGTTCATGAAATTAGGTTCGGGAGAACCAAAAGCAACCACAGTTTCTTTGCAATTGGTGGATTGATCGATTAAATATCCAATGGGTGTCGAAGATGTTTTGGTCAAAGTTGACAAATTAATATTTTCTATTGATTTCCTTATCTTTGATATAGAGGAAGCACATTCCAAGCACTATTGCCACACCAACCCTCATTTTAAAGGCATACTTGAAAACAAATTTCAATCCACAAAAGGAGACCTTCGCTCTCCATGATCCTGGGTGATCGTCTTCAAAAATTCGAACTGCGGACTATAAACTAAGCGCTTGTTGAGAAGCAACCCAACTAGGTACCTTCGTTCCTTAATTTTCGTTTTTATTTCTTTATTTCCGTCCCTCTATGCCTTTAATACTCTTCACATGCATCTACTTTCAAAATTGAGGACAATGCTTCATTTAGGTTTAGGGGTATGGAATTTTGTTGTTTTTGTTTTAAGTTTTGAGTCAAAAAGAAAAAAAAGAAAAAGAAAAACAGATTTTGTGTTTCAAGGAACATTTCTGGACTTTTTCTAGCCCAAAGATAATTGCAACATGCTCCATATGTGTTACAAAAGTTGTTTTGGTCATTAGATGACTTTAAAGCCCAAGAAATAGCAAAAGAGCTTATTATGTTCTTATTTTGGTCAAAATCAGATTTTCTGCCTATTTTTTTGTTGTTGATGTTTTTTAGTTAAATTTGAAGCCACCAACATGTTTAGAATAGTTATTATGATGATTTAACTCAGGTTTGGGGGTCTCAGGTGGTGTACATGACGTTTTAAGAAGATTTAAAGCTAAAAAATGTGGCCTAAAAACTATTTTTTTTAAAACCAGTTATTGTTTGCCCAGAAATTTGAAGATTTTTTTTTGTCATTAAAAGGTTTTAGCGACGATTGTTCATCAGATTTCGTCACTAAAAGTCAATTTTTTAGATTTTTCGTATTTCATGTCGAAATCAATTCAAATCCATTCTATTTGTGATTTGAGATTTTTAGGAGCTATTATAGGTATGTCGTCTTCCTTTGATAAACTTTCTTTATTCTTAAGCAATGGAGACTCATAAATTCATGCATATTTGTTTGTAAAATCACAAAATTCCTTTAACTTTTGAAAAATAAAACATAAAAATAAAAATTTGCTAGAACTTTTACTTTCTCTTACTAATGGTGATTGTTAACGGGTGATTTAGCACAGGCCTTAGAGGATATTGACAATCTCACACATTACACAGATTTAGAGTGGTTCGCCCATGAATAGGGCTACGTCCACTGTAGAGCTTGGTGTTTATGATGTATGAGTATTAAATTATACATAGAGAGGCTTGAGAGCCTGAATAAAATAGGAAGAATGAGAGCTTGGGCGTCTCCGGATATGCCCATGGGGATGAGAATTGGAGAGAGCCTTTCTAGATAGGGATCTTTTCTCTTATATAGGCAGAAGATGAGGGCCACTTGCCATTGTTTAATGAGCAAGTGGAATAAGCGTGGGTCATCCTTAAAGGAGTATGAGCTGGGCATGTGGGGAAGGCATGGGCCTGTTAGGACCAATAGCTCATCAGTTGGCAATCGAGGGTAGTGGACTGGTGAAATGTCAGGACGTACGTGGTAATCTATTGTCAAAGGCATGCGTGGTGGCCAGCACATAACGAAGGCATTAGGAGTCAGTTAGTACATGATGGTCGGCTAGCACATATTGCTCAAGTATGCCATATTGGTCGAGTTTGACATTTTGGCTAGGCCATATAAGCTAGGCTATATTGAAAAGGGTAGCATACCTCAGGTAGGATATTTCGGCTAGGCCATCAGGTATAGGCAAGACCATTTGGTACAAACCATTTATGTATAACAATAAGCCCTCAAGTTCCTAATTGAGAACGAGTTCTTGACTAGGAACTTTCAAGCTTATCATGTTGGTCGAGCCGAACAGCTTGTTGTAAGTCATGTGCCTTTGCTGCAAATGGTTGGCTGTCAAACAAGCTATACAACTTTCGATGGTGAGTTGAGTCATGGAAATCTTAGCCTTGGTAGATCTCGATGGTAAGCCAAGTTGTGTTGGTCTCGATTGGCGAGCGTCTATAGGTCTGAAACTACCTGGTTGAATAGGCCTGAAAACTCTTGGTTAGGTCAAAGGCAATAATGAATTGGGTGGTGCCTTATGGTCTATTAGCACATAGTGAATTGGGTGGTACCTTTTGGTTTGCCAGTACCTAGTGAACTTGAAATATGCTAGCCTAGAGAAGTCACTACGTGAAGCATACCGACCCGAGCTAAGTAAGGCTTAACAAGGTAGCTAAGGGCACCTGGTACCGACCAGGTACCTATATCAACAAGCCCCCAAGTTCTTCATTGAGAATGAGTTCTTGCTGGGAACTTCCAAGTCAATCATGTTGGCTGAGCCGAATATCATGTTGTGACTCATGAAACCTTAATACAAATTGTTGGTGGTCAGGCAAAGCTATACAACTTCCGATGGAGATTCGAGTCATGGAGAGCCGAGTCTTGGTTAGTCTTGATGGCGAGGCGAGCCTTAATGGAGTTCACACATGCGATATCACATTTATAACATAATGAAGATGTATGTAATTATCATATGATGAGGATGAATGTAATGATAGTGTGATGATGATGTATGTTATGTGGCACACTACATACTAATTTATCAGGGATTACCCTTTCTTCCATCTCACTTTAATCATGGCAGGACTTTGTTGTCTCTCTCTAACTATGATGGGAGAGGTTGGATGTGGTACTGAGGCGAGCCGACATACACGGTGTCTCCCGAGCCCAAAGTTCTTAGTGGAGAACTAGTTCAACTGGGAACTTTAAGTAAAATCATTGTGGGTGAAGGCAATCACCCTGTATTTTGGAAGGGGGAAGCTTTTGTTGCTTGGAGAATCAACCATGCAAGGTGATTAGATCCACATGTTACATAGAGATTGAGCACACAAAGCGCTCAAGTTAGCTATAACGTAGAGACTGAGCATACAAGGTGCTCAGGTCAACTACGACTTGAAGATTGAGCATGTGAGGTGCTCAGCTCGACATGCAACGTACGGTCAAGCATGTGAGGTGGTGTTTGACCCGTCATGTGACTTGAGGATTAAGCATGCAAAGTGCTCAGGTCGACTATGATGCAGAGATTGAGCATGCAAGGTGCTCGGCTTGGCATGCGATTTACGGTCAAGTATGCGAGGTGGAGTTCGACCCTTCATGCGACTTGGAGATTGATCATGCGACATGCTAGGGTTGGTTATGACATGGATTTAGCATGCAAGGTGCTGTGGTCGGCTACGGCATGGATATTAAGCATGCGAGGTGCTCAGCTCAACATGCGATGTACAGTCAAGGATGCGAGTTGGTGTTCACCTATCATGTGACTTAGAGATTAAGCTTACAACATGCTCGAGTTGGCTACAATGTGTAGATTTAGCATGCAAGGTGCTCACTCGTCATATGACGTACGATCAAGCATGCAAGTGGTGTTTGACCCATTATGTGACTTGAAAATTGGGTATGCGACGTATGGTCAAGCATGCAAGGTGGTCAGCTCAGTTATACTTGTAAGGTAGTCATATGTCTTATTCAGTGACAAATCCATGAATCTTGTCTCTTGGGGTCATAGTGTAACACAATATAATCAAGCCATATATTCAATTTCAATTCAAAGGGGTATACACAATAGGCGGTGGACACGAATGCGAACGGATGCGACAGGCAGGAAATGGGGGAAAGAAGATGGGTTTAAGGGTTTGAAGTGAGAGGAGAGATTGGGGGTTAAGGTTTGGAGGGTTTGGGATTGGTTAGGTATACTATCGGGTATTTTGTTTTGGTAGGAGGATGGGGGGGATACTGATGGGTTTATTTTTAAACACCTAGACCAAAACGATGTCGTTTTGGCCAGGTTTTTTTTAATTTAATTTAATTTATTTATTTAAAATTCTTGGGCCAAAACGACGTCGTTTTACCATAGAGTTAATATATATATATATATATATATATATTACCAGCGCTTCTTCTTTTTCCTCGCGTCGAGCATCACTCCTACTCTAAGGCAAATGATCGAGCAATTTGAGGGCGTGACATAGGGTAACACAATCAGCTCAGGTAGACCTCCAAGCCTATTTCCATGGCTTCCATAGCACTTCACATAACCATACTTCAAGTATTTTGATGGATAATATTTGTGAGGTAAAATACCTTTAGGCCAAGCTGGGCCAAAGCACGGTGTTAGTGGTCGAGCTGGGCCAGAGCACGGTGTTAGTAGTCGAGTTGGACTAGACCATAGTGTTAGTGGTCGGGTTGGGCTTGTGGCTTGTGGGCTTATGGACCCATTGGTCCATGAGCTCAGGCTCGGTGCATACGTGGTGTTTTCACTCAAAGGACTTCTTGTCCTAAATAAGTTGGGATGTTTCGAGATCACCAAAAAGCCTATCTAAATGGAGTCCTAGTCCAAAGAGGGATAGGTTATACTAGAGTCCTAGTTTGAGGAGAGCTAGTTTGCTATGAAATTCCACTTCTAGAAGGATTAGGTCGTCTAGGATGATATAAAAGGCTAAGGTCATCCTCCGTAAAAGGTATGCAATTCGAAGCACTAGAACCGATTGTGAAATTTTACTCTCAAACACTCAACTGACTTAAGCATCGGAGGGTCCTAGGCCGGCCCACACCAGTGTCACCCACTGAAGCTATCTTGTGTTACAAGTTCTGGAGGATGACTTAGTTAGTCACGTTAACCTAGTTCGGTAGAATTGCCCAACCTCGATCTCGAAGGGGTCATCTTCTGTTGAACCAATTTTAGGTATCAACAGTTTGACGCTCTCTGTGGCAATCAACTTCTTGATTTTCATCTAAATTTTTAGACAACAACCACTTACTTGACATCATGAGTCAAAAGTCCGGCCACAACAAACTTGTCACCCCTACTACACCTAAGAATGAGAGAAATAAATCTAATCACCTATCTAACATCAAGACCTACTTGAAAGAGATGAGGAAAGACATTAACGAACTTTGTGATCAGAACAAGGTGGTCGAAGAAGAAGCCGATGAGACCCATACAGGAAGACAACGAAGGCTAGAAGACTGGTGTTAAGAACATGGAGATTGTCAATGCGACAGACCCCAACGCCGAGGCAAACTTCAACGTGAGGGACATGAGGAAAGGAAAAGATAAATCTTGAATAATGGCTTGATATATCATGTCACATACTTATCTAATATTGCTAATTCATGCATAATGCCAATATACATTTATTAACAAAGTATGCTCTGCTTGCCCAAAAAATATATTGTACCAATCATTTCAATGATAAACTATTTTCCTGTATGAACATGTTTATCAAAGTTATTGTTACTGTATTAAGGTTGAAGGATATTCCAAGCGACAATGAGGACGAAGAACAAGTCTATTGAGGTTGGAGCATCTCATGAAGGTTTCTGGCTGCGGAAGACCACACTTGCAAAGCCTATGAAAAGTAAGTTTTCAGTGGCTACCTCAAGCTCGAAAAAACAGAAGCCAACAAAACGAATCTCAGGTCCTATGGGTACTAGGGTGTTCGGGGTACGTGTGTTCATATTGAGGGACCGAAATCCTTGTTCACCCTTGCTTCACGTGGATTTGGAGGAACATATCTCCTTCAAGGTATTCTTATTTTATTTTACAATTCGCATTTCTCACTTTGGAATAATTTGTAATTAAGTGAGTCACAATCAAATTGAGATTACTAAACCCTTTATGTTTTATGCAGCTTACTTTAAAATAAATAAAAGAGTGTGGAAACAATGACAAGTGTGCTACATGGTATAACATAGCTATGCACGACACTTTGAAAGTGAAGGTCAAACAAGTTGGCTTTTTGCCATTTTTGTCAATATTGGGCCATGAAAAGAAAAGGGGCTTTAGCTAAGAGATGGTGGGACACTACCCACATATTCCACTTCGATGAAGTTGGAGAGATGACGATGACCCCCATGAACTTCGCAGCAATCATAAGATTGCATGTTGGTGGGAGGCGATTAAAGTATGACTTGGAGATTTACAAAAATAAGAACAAGCTAGTTCAATTGTTTGAGAAACCAATTGCAGACCTAATGCAGGCAAAATGAGAGTGCCGTATGAAAGCGTTTCCACCCCGTACTGGAAGAAGAATCCGAAAGATGATAAAGAAGCATACTAAATTGCAAAAGTATTTATACTGTACTTGATTGGCTCCTCATTCCTAAATGATAAGAGCCAATACGTGAGTATGCACTGCACCCTCAGTCTGGAAATAGTCTCAGACATTGGTAATTACAACTAGGGTGGTGCGACTTTGGCTTGCTTGTATAAATCAATGGATTCTTGTTCTAGGGGCAAGTCCTCAAGCATGTGCGGGTATTGGAGGTCATGGGAGGTTAATGTAATCGAATTGAATGTCCCCAAAGTGCAACATACTTTTTTGCTTAAATTGCTAATTTGTATACTTGTTTTGTGTAGGTATGGGCTTGCGAGTACCTAAAGCCGTTTGCTTTATCAAGACTCAGTGGGACTGTGAACACATGGCCTCGAACATTGAGGTAAGTAGGTGTAAAAGCAAAGTGAGACTTACACCATCAATTGGTACATTTTAGAGTGATGATGCGACATCTAACAAATGATCAGGTATAAAGTCTTGACTCTTGAACCGAGATTTTATTACCGAAAAAATGTATCAT
The DNA here is from genome assembly GCF_000346465.2 of Prunus persica. Classification (NCBI taxonomy): domain Eukaryota; kingdom Viridiplantae; phylum Streptophyta; class Magnoliopsida; order Rosales; family Rosaceae; genus Prunus; species Prunus persica. The sequence continues at coordinate 19,531,756 of NC_034014.1, forward strand.
ACACAAAGGTAACCAATTTGTATTGTAGGTAAATTGGAACCAATGGGGAACCAATGTATCCGAGATGCCAGAAGAAGTCAAAAATACCATGACGGTAACTTGTAAACGAATCCTACTTGAGGGACCAGCTAGTTCAGCCTGGTTTTTAGGAGAGCAAGTTGCAATGCAAAGTTTAGGCATCACAGAACCTCGAGTACCCAAAATTCCGCCGAGGACAATGCTTTCCGATTATAAGCTCACTGATGAGTCAGAAGTCGAGGAAGCACTTAATGGGTACCCAGCTTTAGAATGGCTTGCAAATTCATCCGACTATGCCCTGTACAGAGATGAGTACATAAGGTACCACTGCTATGAGGACTTACGTGAAGCGGCACGTTCTACGCTAAACACGTGTTATGTACTTACACTTCCTGCATTAAATTGATATAATTTTTCAAAAACCTAATATGCTACCTTAATTCCTCATGAAGGACAACATAGAACTCCCAAAGGTGCCAATATAAGGGTAGGAAACGTCTCTCCTCAACCATGGTCAGTGCGAATACCATGCTGGGCTGCCGAAAATGGAAGAAAACTTGTGAAGATATCCTGTGGATAAAATAGCCCTGATTCTACCATTACCTGATGGTGTAACGCATGTAAGTAGTTTTCATTGCATAAGTTATTCATAATTGATGGCTTATTGTAGTGATTGTTGTAATTGCATGTGCCTGAATATAGATAACTGCTGAAGTTGCAACCAAGATTTTGAAGCTTAATGATGGGTTGAATGCCCTACTATTTTCAACTTCATTGGAAGCAAACACAGAGATCAGGCACCTACGACAAGAGCTTGTGAGTCAGTTCAGCTTCATTTCATAGTGATTTCATTAAGTTAACAAATATCACCGATGTTATATTGAAATAACATACTAAGAATAAACATGAACGATGTTATATTGTAATATGAGATATTGAAGAACACAACGGGGGCAACCATTGCAAGTTCGGGTATTCGTCAAGATGACTTAGCTGATGATGCAGACCACTCCATTGCCCCATTCGATTTATAAGATGTTTAATTTTGCAATTTTAAATAATATGTTACACTCTGTAATGCAAACCATCATCACTTGTGTGCACAACAAAATTGAACAAAATTGATTATTTATATATGTCAATGTTTTCCTGTATGTAGGAGTTTCGCACAAAATTTAAACATGACATAGTTAGAAAAGGAAAGACCAAAATTGTGACACCAAAAAAGCATGAAGAAGATAAGGAATAGGAAGAATAAGATGAAGTAGACGAAGAACGGGAAGAGGAAGATGAAGAAAAAAAGGAAGTAGAAGAAGAAGATGAAGAGGAGAATGAAGACGAAGCTTGGATCGAAGAGAAAGAGGTTGGGGTTAAGGATGAGGATGGGGCTGCAGCTAAGGGTAATCCGGATGAAGAACAACACTCCACAAACCAAAAACACACAGTCACTCCTGCATTGCATCACCGTCATGCAATTACACGTTTGCAATGCATTTGCCGACCGGCTGTGAGCAAACTAAACATAACTTAAAAACGCAGATCTAATTAATGTATAATGCAAAGACAAAGAAAAGCAAGTAAATACTTTATTATGACCATATGTCTATTATTCAATATTATGGTTAATCACATTTTTTTATATACAAAATTCGGAATCTTTTAGAATGTGATTTGCACTACATGACAATTTCTATCACTAGGTAATTTCAAAAATTGATCGTTTTGTAATATAATATGTTCAAATTATTGCCCCTTATGGCTTTCATGTAAGATTGAAATCCCTCATCTCAGCAAGTTGATTTGAGCCCCTCAAACTCATCAGAAGACTTGAATTCTGTGATCATCTTATCCTTGGTTGATCTCAGCTCTGCCACCTCACCAATAAGCTTGGCCACTTGCTCTTAGATGACACCAAGATCTTTGGCATGCTTCTTGGCCATGCTCTTCAACTCGGACTTAGCATCACTGACTTTCTTCATTTCGAGGTCAACCACTAACCTTAGCTTGGCTGTTAGAAGGTCACTATCTTCATTTTTCTTCCTTAGTTCCTTGATCTCATAGCTCCGTTTTTGGAGAAGGCCATGGGTCTCGAGCTAAGCATGATATTGGAGGCAAGTAGCCTAAAAATAAAAATATATAAGAAAAATGAGAAAGAGTGAGGGATGTGAATATTAATTCAAGAAAAGCCATATGAGAACAAGCATTACCTCTAGCGTGGCTTGCAAAGTCATATTTATCTTTCCATTATGGGACTTCCCCTCAAATCCTTCAAGCTTAGAATTGCAAATGCTAAGCTGACATGTCCTAAAGAATAAGGTGAAGGCCGAGTGGATCCTCAGGCCTGAAAAGTTAGCCTGGTGTTGGTTTATGTCACCATTATTTACCCTTCGCTTCTTGGGACCAAGTTCCACTGCCGACGTGTCCATATCTCTGTCTTTCTCCGTGGAACCATCCCCATTGAGCACAATGGTTGGTTGTAAAGAAGGTGTGCTAGGAGGGATGACTCGAAGGGGATCGGGATCACCATCCATGGGAATTGTAGGTTGGCCAACCTTGCCTCCACCACCGTCCTTTCTTTGCTCTGCCTTTCTTTGTTCCTCAAGAGCTCTCCTCAAGGACTCTGCGAGCCTAGAGCCCAGATTTCTTGCCCTCTTCTTTGGTGAATACTTCCTACAACATACACCAGGTTTTGACTATCAAATTAAATTACAATAGGGAAAGTGCATACGAAAAACCTTACCTTGGTAAGGAGGATGCGAGCTCGAACTTTACAAGTATGGAAGGAGTGGTCAACCTCTTGCCCAACCTCCCGATGCTGCTATTCTCAGCTTGGACTCTCATAATTTGCTCCAACTTCTGACCCCGAATGGAAGATATAGCTCACATATCTGCAAAACCTCATATACACCGTGTATGAGACCGTCAACCAATCATACAAAGGTGCACTGATTAAAAACATGTTGACCTACATGACATGCAAGTACCCACTTGCTCGACAGAAGCACGTCTGTACTCGAGCACCAGAGCCCACATCATCCTCTTTAAACTCCCAATTTTTGGAAGCAAAGAATTACTTGTTTTTCCAAGCTTTCTTTAAAGGATTAATTGTTATCAAGGCACCTCCTATATTCATGAAAGCACATACATATCATCACCCTGTGCTACCTGGATACTTTTTCAGATAATATTGGTTGGCAAACTGAGCAAAGGAAGGCTCACCAAGCCCTAGTTACTTTCATAACACATACATGCTCAACCATACTATATAGACATTCGGGTTGATCTGCGTGGGAGCCAACCCTAAGATTCTAAGGAATTTATGGACATCGGGTGGAGGGGCAACCTAAACCTACACTCAAAGAACCCTGGATGTATGAAGATCGAGTCATTTGCCTTCTCTTCCTTCCTTGGCAACCTCTACTCTATTGTGTCTGGGATCCCATACTCTAACCTCAACTTCTCAAGCTCACCCTCAGTCATCTCATTTTTTACCTTATCAATGCTATATTTGACCTATTCTCTGTGCTACCGCCTCGTCTTCCATATCTACCTCGTCATCAACAAGACCGCCCACTCCTACTAGTTTGACCTCTCCATCCTCATCACCCTCTTCGCTCTCCTCTCTTGGATCCCATTCTATTTTCCAATCCTCCATCCTAAATCGTGAACTACCCAACTCAGACATCTACGTGGCACGTCGCATACACTAGGTCGTGTTATAGAATGGGGACTTACCCAACTCAAATGGCGAGGTTTATTTCTTTTAGATTCTGACCCCGTCGATAAATCGCGATGAGCTCTCCTACCCCTTGCTTGTGTCTACCTGCACCAATAAACCTATCATTCAGTCATGATGAAAATGATATTGACAGGACCCGACCCAATTTCCGCTTTGGAATTCGAGCCAAGCCCTGTGCGTGTCCGACACCTGGCAATTGTCGGGCACAATGACCTCATTACCCTTCCTGGAGATAAATATGGTTAAACTTTCTCTGGACTTCTGCTTTAATTTCGGCAGAGACTCCTCTGTAATTTGACTAAACCCAAATTTTCCACCTGTCAAACAAACTGATAAATCCACACCAACTGCCAGAATAGGGTAACTAAATATTCACCAGTTCTGGTTATCTAATCCAACCAGATATCAGAGCAGTTACTAATTGTTTACAAGAATTTAAGTAGGTTACAAGAAATCCTACAGCTTGGAAGTAGCGTGGGAGCTAGGAGAAGGCCTGGTGGTGGATTCCTGCACACTCGACTGCCTGGGGGGCGCAAAACATTTCAAAGTGTGAGTGGACCAAAATAAAGTTCTAGAAAACAGTATATGAACATAATAACCCCCACTGTAAAAATAATGATAATCATACGACTGAATATTTAAACTGCACTTGAATTATGATAAGTCCAAAGCATTTAGGTAAACATATATATATCGTTACTGCTCGATATTAAGAAACTCAAGTAAAATCACTGAAATCAATATTTGCATAATTGCACTGACATTCCTCTAAACTGAATATGTAAACTGCACTGCACTGAATTAGGGTAAATTCAAGCATTCACATAATATATACATCTATATATATATATATATATCCAGATGTAGGATATGCTCAATACTAAGGAAATATTGAGTAAAATCACTGAAATCAATATTTGCATAAAAGCACTGAAATTTCTTTAAAACTACCACCTAGGTGTACCCCTGTAAAACTGTCAAATCCTCTGTAAATCTGTCAATTCCCCTGGCAGGTCTCGGCGACACATAGTGTATCCGAGCCGCAAACTGGCAGGATTCAGGAGACCGTAGTCAGCCTGATCCGCAATCCTGGCACTCACGGTCCGGGCGTCCCCAAAACTCGTGAGGCAAATGTCAAGTGCACTGACGTAACTGAAAGTAAACTGGATGTCTGTAGACATCATCATATCCGAAGGCAACATAAACCGAAGGCAATCTGGATGTCCGTAGACATCGTCTTATTTGACGGCAACCTATTTCTGTAACCGGGTATCCACAGTGGTTTAAGAAAATATTAACTGCTGAGAAAATATGAAATATAATTATCATAATATTTCTGAACGATCTAATGAATAACTGAATCTTTATTCAATCTATAACTGTGCTGCCCTTTTTATCTGATAGAAAACTCAAACTCTGCTTTCTATAATTAATGGTGGTCTAAAATAATTATCTTGGATAAAATCTGATATCCTCTGTATTCTGATAAAATCTGAGCTAGATATTTCTGAATCATAAATCTCAAAGTCTGCTGTCCAAATAACTTTAGCAAAATCAGCTAAGCAATGTATAGAAGGAATCTTTAAATTCATAGGAATAAATCACACTGAATAAAACTGATTCAGAAAATTATTTAAAAAAAGAAAGGTCCACTCACTGCTGGTCCGAGCTAGCTGGACCTCTTGAAGGTCCCTCCTGTGGTTCAGTTTGGCCTCTGATGCCTGTTTAACCATGAATATTCAATTACTAAACTGCTCAATAAAAACATTAAATTAAATACCCTGACCCCCGGCTCCTAGAAATACGTGCTCTCATTGTAAAGTCAACTCTATGTCCAGAATGGCCTTAAAAGACCGGAAACCTTACAAAGCGATAAACTGTTAGACCGGCCGATCCCGAACCCCGTGGGTTCCACGATCTCCGATGGCCGATCTGGGATTCTCTAGAGGTTCCTCACTGTGTAAAACCCATGTCCTGCGAGTTTGGTCCGAAATGGACGGTCGGATTGGCCAAAATCGCGCTATCGCTTAAAATCCTAACCCTAGCCCCAGGGTTCGCGATTCCGGAGTATCCGGGACTCCGATTTGCAATCCGTCGAATCCTACGCTATCCTGAAACAATGTAGAACAACATATCAGAAATGGGGTGCGATCCAACGGCTAGACGACACTGTACCCGGGAATCGTATATGATGGAAAATTCGTTCGGGGCTCAAACGGACTCCGAATTGAGATCCGCAAAATCCTACATGCTCGTAACAACTAGGAGATCATTTTAGGACAAAAATGTAATCCACTATGCTGCCCACACGCCGCCACAAGCGCCGGCAGCGAGTGGGTGTCTAGAGTAAACTCCGGCGGCCGGATAAACTCCAAATTGCTTGCCAAGATTCCTACCCTAGGTCCAGGACATCAATTAGAGTCACTTTTGTTCTTGGACCAAGACCAAAAACTAATCGGAACCAGCCGGAACAAAGCTGAAACCGTCGGCATAATATGGGTAAAACTTCAAAATCGATCTCTAATACCTACATAAATGGATAGAGTACCAAGAGTAGACGAAGTTTCATACCTGGCTCGACGGATTTCGTGCCGGAGTCGCCAGCAAATGGAAAAATATAGCCGAAAAAGCCTCACCATTTCTTAGCTTCGATTCGAGCTCATCAGTAGCCAATTGGATCGGGTCTTGGGTGGGTTTTATAGAGGAGGACGAGATGAACATTTTTCGTGAAGGTAGCGTGGCCATCCAGTGAACGACGATGTCAATTTTGTGGTTTGGAAGTTGAACAGTCACTGTTGCTACAGTGACTGTCGAAAAACAAAAAGAAGAAGAATGGCTGAAGCTGCTCGAACCGGAAGAAGGAGAGAAAAATAAAAAGGGTTCGGGTACTGTAGGGATACTGTAGCAATAAGAAATTTAAAATTCCTTTTACGTCCTTTTCGCTTTTAGACCTTTTCTCGTTAGTTATAATTCGAAATTGGGCGTGCCACGTGTCTACGAACTCGTATCGTCGAGCTCTACGCAACGGCGTAGGTGGAATTGCCAAATTCCTTCTCGGTCAAAAAGTCAACTTTTCTCCCTCTAAAGAGGTGAGGACAAAGTCGTCTTTCCGCTAGAATAAATTAATACTAATTTTAGGATATTTTGTTTTGGGTTATTACAGATATGGACACACCAATATGACAAAACTGACGACGGGGCAAATGATGCAATAGCATATATTGGACTTTGTGCTTATTTAGAAATTCTATTTTTTCACTTGGTTTTTTGCAACAAGGCGTATGGGGGTTCATATGAAGCACATGGCAGGGGCCCAACAACTCACATATATATATTTGAGTCATACCCACCCCAAAAAAAAAAAAGGAAAAAAAGAGAGGAACAAGAGATACCAAGATCTCAATAGCACAAGTGCGCTATGTCAACAATTTAAGGTACAGGGGGTTCCAAGGAGGAAAAATGAAGAACAACCCCTTGTTCTAGAGACTAATTCCATTACATAGTCACATAAAGATGGACAAAACTCTAGAATTTTTTAGCATATCAAGACACATGGCCTCCTAATATCACAAGGTAGTGAACTATTTGGTTTATGGTTACTTCAACAGACATCTTCATAACAAAAGGCAACAACAAACATGAACGAAGAGCATTTTCCATGACAAAAAAAGGAAGTCAGCAATTCATAAAATTCTCCATGTTTACATATGCCTGGGGACTTCTTTCTTGCGTTTTAGTTATCACACCTACCCATTTGGGTTTGGGTTCTCATACGTGGGTTTTCAAAAATATATGTACACACACACATACGCACGAGTATATATATATATATATATCCAATTCATACCTGGTTCTCATACATTTCATCAAATATATATTTATATTTATATATAAAAGAACACATCGATTTCCTACAAAATGTCACTGGAGCAGGTTAAAGTTTTAGATTTTGTTAATTCATATATGGCCTCCACCAAACAGCAAGAAGACACGCATGCTTAATAATAATAAAGGAAAGTATGCATCTTTTTTTACAAAATAAAAGATGGGATGGTAATGAGATCTTACCCCCTGGATGTATTAGTGTTGCTGGTATCGAATTTCAGACTTTGTCCTTCAACTGCGCTGTTATTCTTTCATTCCCTTCTTCTCCAAATAACAACTAGGGTGGGAGCCGGTATGTTTTCATTTTTTACTTTTTGTTTTTGTGGTCTGACCCGAGCTCTTGGGTTGTTCTTATTTAAAAAATGGGGCTTTGTCTTGAAAAACTCAATTTTAGTTCTCCACCAATGCCTTGACATGTGGCGTCCCTCACCATTGGATATTTTCAAGCATCATCTTTTATTATTCTCAAAGAGACACCAAGTCCGAAATCCAATATCAGCTATACAATTAAAACTACAATAATTGTATGTGAGCAGCCACACGGTAGTTAATGTGAGACGAGGCAAGCATCAGGTTTTGTTATTCTCTTTCGCGCTAAATTCTTACTCTCCCTGCCACTAACCAAGTCCTTTTTCCAAGCTTGTTTTTAATGGAAACTTGGGAAACTCCTGGTGCTGATCTGTGACTTATCAAAATAATAATAATTATGATACGATTTAATATTGTCAGCTCGACCAAATTATCAAAGTGCAACTCCCCACACAAAACTCTCTTGTCTGGGGACTTGGGAGACTTCTGTTTGTGAGGTAAAATACCTTTGGGCCGAACTAGGCCAGAGCACGGTGTTAGTGGTCGAGCTTGGCCAGAGCACGGTGTTAGTAGTCGAGCTGGGTTAGAGCACTGTATTAGTAGTCTAGTTGGGCCAGACCACGATGTTAGTGGTTGGGTTGGGCTCGAGCCCGGTAGCCATATATTTTTCGACCTTGACTCGTGTGGGCTTGTGGGCCCATTGGTCCATGAGCTCAGGCCTAGTGCGAATGAGGTTGATTTAAGTGGTGTTCACTCAAAGGACTTCTAGTCCTAAAGAAGTAGGGATGTTTTGGGATCACCAAGACCCCTATCTAAATGGAGTCCTAGTCCGAGGAGGGTTAGGTTGTACCGGAGTCCTAGTTTGAGGAGAGCTGGTTTGCTCTAGAGTTCCACTTCTAGAAGAATTAGGTAGTCTGGGATGATATAAAAGACTAAGGTCATCCTTTATGAAAGGTATGCTATTCTAAGCACTAGAACTTATTGTGCAATTTTACTCTCAAACATTTGACTGATTTAAGCATTGGAGAGTCTTTGGCTGGCACCACACTGGTGTCACCCACTGAAGCTATCTTGTTTTACAGGTTCTGGAAGACAACTTGGTTGGTCAGGCTAACCTAGTCCGGAAGAATTGCCCGACCTCGACTTCAAAGAGGTCATCTTCTGTTGAACCAATTTTAGGCATCAACAGACAAGATAGCTATATTTGGATGATTGTAGAAAAATAGTGGAGACTACCCTTGTTAGATGCTTAAGCCGAATTGTCATTCTTTGAGAGAGTATTTGAGATTATTCTTGACAGGACCCACTCCAAATTCCGATTTGGAATCCTAGTCAGACCCTGTGCGTGTCCGACACCTGGCAAATGTCGGGCACCAATGACCTATTTGTCCTTTTATACAAAACACGATAAAATAACAAAGTTGACTTCTACCGAAAAACCGGCAAAGTTTCCCTTGTAACGGGCTCAATACCAAAACATTTTCACCTGCCAAACAAGTATACATATATACAACCAACTGCCAGCATATGTATATATACATTCCAACAGTTCAAATCTCAGTCTAGGGCACAACATCAGAGCGACTACTACGAATTTACAAAGAAGTGAATCTTTGTACAAAATACAAATCCTACATCAGAAGAAAGGCGCGGAAGATGGGAAGTGGCCCGGTGGTGGATTCCTGTGCACGTCTACTGCCTGGGGGCGCAAAACAACAAAAAGGGTGAGTGGACCCAAAAACAAAGTTTAGAAAATACCATATGAACATACTAAACTGACCGGAAGTGGCCGAACACAGAGGCCGAAAGTCGGCCGAATATTCAATTTGAAAACTAAGCTAGCTACGATGAAAATCAACGCAAACCTACCCAACCATCAGGTAGAGCATGGAAAATAGGTAGAAATCCATACCTTACTCGACAAATTTGGAGGAGAACGAACGGTTTGAAGTTTTGACCAAACCGATCGGTTTTCTGCAAATTCCGGCGACGGCAGCGGCCAAGTGGAGCGGCTGAGGGCTGAGGCGTGTAGAGGAGGACGAGCTGGTTCTTTTGGGACCGGTGCCGACGGAATTGATGGCCAGACATGGTGGTGGCGAAGAAAGAAAAAATCAGCTAGGGGGGTGTGGTCGCGCGACAGGAGGGAGAGAGAGAGAGAGAAAGAAACTGAGGTTTATAAAAATTCTGATTTTCCAATTTACTGTTTTGCCCCTCATGATATTTTAATCGTCTTTTCTTCGTTAAAACTCCGATTCGAGCTCACTTCGTGTCTACGAACTCGTTTCGTCGTGCTCTACGCAACGGTGTATGTGGAATTGTCAAATTTTTTTTCGGTCAAAAAGTCAACTTTGAGTTCATAATTTAGTCCAAGGGCAAAATTGTCTTTCCGCATAATAAATTACTAATTAAATATGAATTTTAGGTTTGGGTCATTACAATTCTTATTCACTGTTTTTTTTTCTTTCTTTTTTAGATTGATCTCAATTAGGCTTTTGAATTGAATATTAAGAACTAATCTCTCTTTTGTAGGATTCATCTTATACTTTCACTTTTGAGTTGAATGGACCTTAAGAGATGATGTTAGGCTATGCATGTTCTACACACTAAATAAACTTATGTCCAACCCTTATGTGTGCCACCAACCCTTTTGATGCCAAACACTCAACATTTTCTTTCATTATCCACATTATTCCTTACCCTTTTCACCCTATTTTTAGCCATACCCTATAACTTGGGAGAGGTCATGACAAGTGAGGACAAGAATGAAGGTTGAACTCTACATCAACAAAAGAGGTGGCATATACCGAGGAAATATATGCATAAAGTTCAACAACAACAAAATTTGCATTCAAAGTTAAAGTCCAGAAAGTAAAGCATATTAATAATCCTAAATGCCTTTTTGAAGTAAATTTGAAGAGCCAAGCCATATAACAAAATAAATGTCTTGGTATGTCTCAAGTTCTAGTATTCCCTATCATTTCTTTTATAACCCATAACCCATAACTTAGCCTTACATTACAACAATAGTAAAGACCTAATGGATATTTGGGTACGTCTTTCTCGGAAATGGAGATATGTACATTATATATGGTTCTTAGTATTTCATTTCATTTCCATGTGATCTATTTCCATAAATTGCATTTTATTCATTTTGGATGCATATATGTCTTATGTGTTGATTTCTTTACCTAACTTCATTCACATATGCAGGGTAAGTGTAACCCTAGGTTCTGTGTGAAAATTGAGTGTTATCTAGTGAGGCCTAGAATCGAGGAGAATTTGTACACACGCCGAGCGTGGTTATCTTTAAGTTAAAAGGCTTGGAGTATTGGCTTTACACTTTACACCATGATGCATTTTATTTGTAATGACATAACTTTAGTTTTGGAATTGTGATGAACATTCATTGGTTATTATTAGTTTGTTGACAGTACTGCTTTAACGAATTTGTTTTGCACGGAGCGTTTGTGGGTATTGTGACTAGTAAACTCTTAGAAGACACAACTCTTCTTACTATGGACACCTAGAGGTTTAAAGGCTTGTGGCACATGCTAAGTGCCATCGAGATTACTTGTGAAAGTAGTTTTGCTTTGTTTGTTTGTTTTAAATTATTTTAATTTCCCATTTTGCTCAAGGACTAGCAAAAGATCGGTTTGGGGGTATTTGATAAGCGTATATATATTGTACATCTTTTACCTATTTATTTGTTGTTATCCTTGATTTAAATTGTTTGTTTAATTTGTTTTGTGTGATTTGTGAAGGATTTGTGGAATAGGAGAAATTGAGCTAAAAAGGGGCAAGAAGATGAAGATTGAAGATTAATTGGAAAGAAGCCAAGTCATTCCTTTCATAACAAGGAATGTTGTCAAATTTCCTAGTTCAAAATGGTTCAAGTCTTACCAAGTCAAACAATGAGAAATCAAGAAGACCCTAGATTAGTAGGAATCCTATTTTTATTGTAATTATAACTTAGATAAGTAGGATTTCAAGGAGAACTATATATAAGGGGATTTGGCCACTATTAGAGAGAACGCTATGCCATCAAATTCCTACACACTCATACTCATAGCCGAAACACCCTAAGGAGAATATGAAGAGAGCTTGCTCAATCTTCGTGTTCAACTTGGAGAATTCGGTGCCTTCCATGTCTTCATCAACCATCATATTTCTCAATAAGTCATTCATGAACTAATTTCTTTTATTAGGGCTATGATATAGCTTAACTATGAATACTTAAATTCTTTGATATTGTTAATTTTATTTATCTATACGTGTTGAGTGCTTGTTACCATTCTTAATGCTTTCAATTAATTTGCCACTAATTACATGATTGGAAGAATTAGGTTAAGACTAGAAGGAGATGCCTAATAAAAAGCTTCCTGTAACAAGTACCATAAATTACATAGCCACTCGAAAGAATAGGTATATGATTTGTGTAATCATTAGTGTTTTCTACAAATCTTAATGGATTCGTAGCCATCTAAATCTATTACTAAAAACAGAGTGGGTTGACGGTAAGAATTTCCGGGAAACGATTATCAACATGTTGGCTAAATTAGGATTAACAAGATAGAAGGATTTGGGTGGGATTAACTAGGTGAAATCGGTGTCCTAGTGATTTATCATCCTTTGGTTTCATCTTTTACATTGTTTACATGTTCTTATTTTACTTTCTTATTTAGATTTTAATCATCATAATTCTTTTATCGTTTAATTCAAATATAATTAGGAATAAATCACTCTAGTATTTAATTGATTAACTTGATCACTGTTAGAACGATACTCTATTTACCACTATATTAATTTGAGCGATATTGTCCACTTGCAATTAATCACATCAGCTCACTGTAAAATTGAAATGGCAATTAGATGGTCTCATATTCCATTTCTTTCTTCAACAAAATTAAAAATCTACCTAGAGAGTGCAATCTTCTTCATCTTCTCAAATTGGATGGCAAACATGGAAAAATAGATTATTTAATTATTTGGAGAGAGAGAGAGAGAGAGAGAGAGAGAGAGAGAGAGAGAGGGAGAGATTAGGATTTTGTTTTGTTTTAAAACAAGTTTCACATTAATTGTTTAGGCAGTTAGGTTTTTTGTTTCAAACAATTATTTGTCTAACTTCATCAATTCCGTTTTTAAAAAAATGTGATTTATCAAACTATTTTAACCCTTGGATTGAAATTAAATGAGGTGTCATGTGGAGAATAAAAGTCAAGTAAATCGTGGCAAAGAAATGTTGGCGAGTCCTTATTTAGTTCGAATTTTGGTTCCTTATTTATTTAGGATTTTGGTTACTTACCATTTATTTAGTCATATTATAAATGGGATTTATTTCCTATTTTATTTAGGGTTGTACTTCCTTATAAATACCTCTATATTGGAGATGAACAAATATGAGCAGATATGAGCCTAACTGAATATTTGCCCTATTTTGTTTGACATGATATCAGAGTCTGGTTCTCTTGTGACTTGTGCTTACGTTCTCCTTACAATTCAAGTGCTCTCCTCCACTCCTCTTCAAGGAGGGGAGGGGGAGTGTAAATGATATGTTTATCTTCCCATGAAGATATTGTCTATTTCTTAAATCTGACGACCTTTTTTCTTTATGGGGAGAGGGAAAGTGAAGAGAAATTGTATCTGTGTGAATTAGCTAAAGTTGATATGGAAGAATTTTTCGCTACCGTTTTCTGCTACTGTTGTCGTTCGTGGCTGCTGTTACTGCCGTTAACGTTGTCTTTGCCTGCTTCACTTTTCATTGCCTTGACCATGTCAAACAAAGTAGGGCAAATATCTAAGAAGCACAGATACGCAGCTCAACCAACATATCCCATATCTGATACGTTGGGGGATACGATACGTAATGGATACTCATAGATACGCGTGGGATACGTATTCGAGTCAACGAATACGGTCAATGATGAAAGGATACGCGTATCTGACAAGACAGATACGGGTATCCCAATTTTAGGATATGTTTTAGGAAAAAATTTCAGAAAAAATTAGAATTTGACACAAATTTGAAGTCTTGAACAACATGGGATGTTTACCTTACCTCTTTTGAAACTTTGAAGATCTTTTCCTGATCTTCTTCTTCTTTATATAAATAAATAAGCAAAGTCGACCGCCACCACTCATCGATTCTTCTTCTTCATCATCAATTCTTCTTCTTCTTCTTCACCCATATAAAAGAAGCCCAGGTTCTTGAATTCATCTAGTGTGGTGGTGGTGGTGGGATTGTTGGTGAATTTTGATTTTGTCTGTTTCTCACGCTTCTCTCTCTGATCTGTGTTTTTGGTGTGGTCGTCGGTATGTTCACACTTCTCTCTCTGATATGTGTTCCCTGGTCCAACTTTTTTACACTTCTCTCTCTATTTTTGGTTCTTTATGTTCACACTTTTTGTCCTTATGTGACCAACACTTTGCATATATATTATTATATTACATGTATGTAACCAACACATAATTTATATTATTATTATATTTCATGTCTGTAGCTATCACATGTGAACTTGCAGGTATCACATGTCAGCTAGTACATAATCAAACCAACCCCCTCCCTTCCACGTGACGAGCAATTTGAATTTTAAAAAAAAATTGTGGTTAGGTAAATTAATAATATTATATTTAATATGTTGAATTTTATTTATATTCAGGAACATGAGTCATCCGAATAATAATGCAAGTGCTAATGTTAATCCTACTAAGAATAATAAAATCGAGGTAAATGATCATGCTCCATTGTGGAAGTATGTTAAAAGGCTTGATAAGTTAGGAAAATGAGGAGGAAATACTATGTTTGAATGCAATTATTGTCATAAATCTTACAAAAGCTCCTACTCTAAAGTCAAGTTTCATTTGTCGAAAATGTTGGGAAACGGGATTGCATCTTGCAAAAAGGTTACTGATGAAGTTTTTGCAGAAATGAAAGAACTTGTGAGAGAATGTGAATACTGATTGAAAAGTGCAGCTCCAAGACAAGTGTCTTTGCCTAATATTGATTATTTACTTTGTTCTTCTGTGTCTAATGTTGAGCAAAAGAAGAGAAAGGGAATCAATGGGCCCCTTGATATAGCTTTTCAAAAGGAGGCTAGAGAACAATGTGATGCTGAAGTTGTAAGGATGTTTTATACAGGTGGATTGTCCTTCCTCCACGCAAGGAATCCATATTATCGGAACTCCTATGTTCATGCTTTTACGCTTCAAGGATATGTTCCCCAGGTTATAATGCACTAAGAACTACTCTTTTGCAACAAGAGAATAGCCACATTGAGCGGTGTTTACAACCAATCAAGGGTACATGGAGCACTAAAGGTGTAAGTGTGTGTAGTGATGGGTAGACAGATTCGCAAAGAAGACCCCTTATTAACGTTATAGAAACTTGTGAGAGCGGGCCTATGTTCTTGAAGGGAATTAATTGTGAGGGAGAGTACAAGGACAAACATTGTATTGCCAAGTTTCTTATCGACTTTATTAAGGAAATTGGTTATCAAAATGTGGTTCAAGTAATCACTGACAATGCGCCAGTTTGTAGAGCTACTGGATTACTTGTTGAGGCTAGATATCCCAATATCTTTTGGACACCATGTGTGGTTCACACACTCAATCTTTCTTTGAAGGGCATATATTCACCAAAACTAAATGATGATTGGTATGATCAATGTAGTTGGATTTCAGTCATTACTGATGATGCTGGGTACATAAACATTGTGAGGCATAATATGAGATTGGTTATGTATAAGGACCACTGCAAATCGAAGATGCTCTCCGTTGCGGAACAAGATTGCCTCTATACTTGTGATGATTAGAAGATTTAAGGAAGTAAAGGAAGGTTTATAACAAATGATGATTAGTCCAAACTGGTCTTTCTATAAAGAGGATGATGTTGGCAAAGCAAGAGCAGTGAAGGAAAATATATTGGATGAATACTTTGGGATAATATTGATTATATACTTTCCTTTACAGCTTCTATATATGAGGTGATTAGAATGGCTGACGCAGATAAACCTTCTCTTCACTTGGTTTATGAGTGGTGAGATACCATGATAGAGAAAGTGAAGGCAGCTATCTATAGGAAAAAACACAAGCAACTGCATAAACAAATCAACTTTTTTGATGTGGTGTATCACATTTTAGTGGAGTGATGGACTAAGAGTAGCACACCACTTCATTGTTTGGCACATTCTTTAAATCCTAGGTAAGTATTATGTGCTTATTTCCTTTTAAAGGATTTGAAATTTACTTTTCAAATTGTGATAATTTTATAAAATAATATCATACTTTACTTTTAGGTTTTATAGTCCAGAATGGCTGCAAGAGGATCCTAGCCATGTTGCTCCACACCAAGATGTCGAGATTACAAGGGAAAGAAAAAAATCTCTTGAGAAATACTTTTCAAATGACCGAGCTAGAAGAGATATCAATGTGGAGTATGCCTTTTTTTCAATGTGCTTAGATGACTTTGGAGCTATTGATGCTATGAATGATAGGTTCCACATGGAACTAATGGTGTGGTGGATTGTTCATGGAGCTTCAACACCAACTCTCCAATCCATAGCTTTGAAGCTACTTGGACAACCTTGTTCCTCCTCGTGTTGTGAAAGAAATTGGAGTACATATAGTTTCATTCACTCTTTAAGAAGAAACAAGTTAACACCCCAAAGAGCTGAAGACTTGGTATTTGTGCATAATAATCTTCGTCTGTTATCAAAGAAGAACCCAAGCTACAAAGAAGGTGTTACTATCAAATGTGGGGTATTGGAGGAGATGGATTTGATAGCCTGGGTGAAGAAGCTGTTGAGATGCTTGAAATTGCTAACCTTTATCTTGGTGAACCATCATTGGAGGTTGCTTTATTTACCGGAGAAGACATTACAAATATTGTAGTTGATTGAGACTTCTATTTTTTTTTCTTTCTATAGTTTAAATTTGAATTTGGTTAATGAATTTGAATTTTTTATGTTAATTAAAATATGTTTTAAATTATATATATTGTTATTATTATATTTTAATATAAATTTTTAATTGCCGCATTCATGACGTATCATATCCTACTTTTTGGAGATTTGCCGTATCCCTGTGCTGTGTCATATTGTATCACCGTATCTGTATCCGTGTCTGTACTTCTTACGCAAATATTCATATATGCTCATATTTGTTCATCTCCAATATGGAGGTATTTATAAGAAAGTACAACCCTAAATAAAATAAGAAATAAATCTAAATTACAATAGGAAATAAATCTCATTTATAATATGACTAAATGAATAGTAAGTAACCAAAATACTAAATAAATAAGGAACCAAAATTTGAACTAAATAAGGATTTGCCAACAAGAAAATCATAGTAGATTCGACTATAATAATATCAAGTAAGCTATCATTTATGGACCATTTTTCAAGTTGTGGAGCGAGGGACTTTTTTTTAGTACTATTCCTATTGAGATGGCCGATAACATACTAAAATCACACACACCATAAGGATTTTAGGACTCGAACTCGACTTGGGGGAACAATTCCTCTAAACCACTACACTAGTAGATTCTTTGCAAACTTGTATTATTTTAAATGAGTAATCAATTGAGTAATTTTTAAATGTGATTATGACATTGTTGATGAGAGTCTCAAATTACATATTTTTAATATTATTTTGGAGAGTTTATGATATAATTTTGGCTTAATAAATATAATTTCACTTGTTGTTATATTTTATTCTCACCAACTGGATTTATGAATTTTCTGTATTAATTTGGTGAATTTATCTTTTGTAGGAAGTTGGAAAGCCAAAAGATGAAGACATACATTTGTCCAAGTTCAAGCTAGGTGTGAAGAGAATTGCTTATGGATTTTATTGAAGAATTGATTATGGGATTATTGTGATTATAAAGAGAAGTAAATAGGGAGAAGAGAAGACAACCGTTGAAGCTAAATAGCCTATTTCATGTCATTCATAGCCATTTAACACCCACTACCTCACCGTTATTTCTTTTCCACTAACTCTCCACCATCAACACATGTTTAATCTAATTAATCCCTCACTTAAACCCTTCATTACCCACCACGAATGTATTAACTTCCCACTCACCTCATTGACTACTATAAATCACCCATCAACTTATTTGGTAAGGGGACCACTACGACAGATTTCTTTATCCATTTCATTCAAAATTTAGTTTATGTTTTCCTTTGTAATGAGTTGCTAGAACTCTAGCTAAGGCTAAAGAAACAACAAAAACTTGTTGCGTCTACCCAAATGCAAGTAGTCACATGCAGTAATAATCTTGGAAGTCCAAGTATCGTATCCTCAAGAAATAGGTAGGCAAATATCTGCACACAAAGAAATAATTAAACGTACCACAATAAAAGTGACAAGCAAAATGGAAAAGTAATTTGATTTGATTGTTGTGGAAATTGAGTTTAAAAATGAAATATCAATAATGGAAATGCTAAGGCATCAATGTTCAATTCTTTAAACAAAATATGTTTCATGCTCTTTAATCCAAATTATAACTCGATTAAAATTATCATTGAGAAACTTTAACTGGAAGATAAAGAAATTAAAACCAATTTAATTTTTCAAGTTATATTTTATTAATGATTGTTTAGAAAATAAAATTGCTTAATATCTACTCTTTTAATTTAAAAACATGCTAAGTCAGTTCTTAACAATGAGAAAAATATAATTGAACTAATGAAAAGATAGTAGTACTTAACATCAATCAAAATAAAAGGATATGAAAATATTGAACAACCAAAAATAAAAGAATTTAGCAATTCATACCGTATATTGGATTAAAGAACAATTCACAAACTTACTCAAAGAATATTCCCTTTAGTCTTAGCTAGAATTCTAGCAACTCATTACAAAGGAAAACATAAACTAAATTTTAAATGAAATGGATAAAGAAATCTGTCATTGTGGTCCCCTTGCCAAATAAGTTGATGGGTGATTTATAGTAGTCAATGAGGTGAGTGGGAAGTTAATACATTCGTGATGGGTAATGAAGGGTTTAAGTGAGGGATTAATTGGATTAAACATGTGTTGATTGTGGAGAGTTAGTGGAAAAGAAATAACGGTGAGGTAGTGGGCGTTAAATGGCTATGAATGACATGAAATAGACTATTTAGCTTCAACGGTTTTGTCTTCTCTTCTCCGTCTTTACTTCTCTTTATAATCACAATAATCCCACAATCAATTCTTCAATAAAATCCACCAGCAATTCTCTTCACACTTGGCTTGAACTTGGACAAATGTATGTCTTCATCTTTTGGCTTTTCAACTTCCTACAAAAGATAAATTCACCAGATTAAAACAAAGAATTCATAAATCCAGTTGGTGAGAATAAAATGTAACAACAAGTGAAATTATAATTAAGCCAAAATTATATTATAAAGTCTCCAAAATAATATTAAAAATATGTAATTTGAGACTCTCATCATAACCCCCAACCAGCTTATTGTTTAGTCCCTAGCAATTCAAGCGACTAAAAGAAACTCAAATTTAAGTAAAAATGACAAAATAAAATAAATAAAAACAACTAAAACAGCTAAGCCACTTTAGCGGGATACGATTGCATTTAGCATATACAACAAACCTTTAAACCCTTAGGTTACCCATAAAGGACGAGTTATAGTCTCGTGAGGGTTTTCAGGGATGATACCCACAAACATCAAGTATGAGGCTAGCACAATTATTCAAAAACATGAAATAAAATAAAATTTGAAAAATAATTTCAGCATCTGTCACCAACAAAAAGGACAAAGCACAAAGTCCAAATTTTCAATTCATGAACAACGTTAAAAGAGAGAACACTTATTTAACATTTCAAGTTAATCCCACCTCGAAGTCCAAATCATTTATAAACTTTTCACATGTTTCCTTTGGTGTAAAGTGAACCAACACAATTGAGTGGCATTAGCTAAATTCCAATCACACCAACCTTTTGATCTCAAGAGTTGTCAAACTCCCTTGCAAGAAACAAACCAAGGTTTTAATTTTTTATTTTAATATACTATTTTTTTCTTTATGTGGGTTGTGCAATGCTTAGCTCCATTAAGCTTTCTAATTAACCCATATAGCAAGTGTTAGGCTAGCGACTCTCAAACGAAAAAGGCTTTAAGGCACTAGGTATAGAGACACCTCTAAGAGCTTACTAACTCGAGTTAAAAAGGTTACGAAACTAAATTAGCCACACAAAATTATTCACACCCAGAACTTCACCGTTTGACGCAAACACTCACTGCTAATTAGACAAGATGCCCGGTTACTAAGTAGAAGCTTGAATAGAACACTAATAATAATAATAATTTAAAAAAAACAAAGATGAGTCAAAAGCAAGGTTATCCAAGTTTACCTAAGACACAAAATTAAGCACAATTGGTTTTTAACTTTATACCCCACAAAAAGTGTTAGTGTGCTTGTGTAAATTGTTAGAGTATAACTCATGAATTATCCACTAACTAGAAATAAATGAAAGGACACAAAAGTGGGATAATTATCATATAGTTCATATGTTTTCAATCTTAAAATCATTCATGAATATCAAATAAATCTAAGTGCAATGTAATCTTGTCACAAACAGACTATGAAAAACAAACAACACAGTGCACTCATAAACAATTTTTTTTTCTTCACACTTTTCAGTTTTTTTTTCTTCAAAATAAATGACGAAAATAAACAAAAACAAAACAAAAACAAACAACAAACAACAAAAACAAAAACGAAAGAAAAACTAACATATTGCAACAAGAAAATAATACAATAAACACATCGTCTCCACCCCCAACCAAATACTAACATTGTCCTCAATGTTTAAACATATAAGCATAATAAAAAGAAGAGGGTAGCGTTACCTGAAAATTGACATCCAAAGTAAAAGCCTACAACGTATTAGTGTAAAAACAAAACAAACAAAAAAACAGAAATGTTGATTTTTTATTTTATTTTATTTTTTTAAGTGAATAAAAATTTCTAAACTAATATACAACAGATGGACTAAGGAAGTCCAATGAATTGTCCCGTCACATAAGCTTATTGACAAGTAATGGAACAAGGACTTTGTATTATTTTTCACATTGGGGTTGTGGATCCTGGCAATCCGTTGCATTTGTTATGAAACATTTTTTTGAATAAAATGTCTTCTCCAACAAAAAGAAGAAAAGTCATGGAGTATTTTTGGTCAAAAAGCAGTCATGGATTGTGAAAACGACGCCATTTTTTCGTACTTATCTTTTCGTAAATGCTCTTTGAAGTAGAACCTTGTATTCTGAAACGACGCCATTTCACTGGGAACAGCGCCGGGTCTTCTTCCCCAAACTAGAACCAAAATACAATTCTCTCAAGGTCGCCAAAAATGGCGGCCACCAAGCACAAAGCTCCAGTGCGGAGCTCGGAGAAAATGAACTCAAGGGTTTGGCTCTTTTCTCTTCTACTCACTCTGCAATACGGAGCTCAGCCCCTGATCTCCAAACGCTGCACCAGGTACTTCAACGCCTTGATCCTTCAAATTTGTATAAGAAAATCATCAATTATAGAGCATATTGTCTGAAATTGGAATGTATTTTATGTGATTGGTACTTACAGAAGAGAAGTGATTGTAACGTCGTCTGTTCTGACATGCGAGATAGCCAAGGTTGTATGTGCCCTAATTTTCATGGCAAGAGACGGTAGCTTGAAGAAAGTGTACAAAGAGTGGACTTTGGTTGGTGCCTTAACTGCTTCGGGCCTTCCCGCTGCCATTTATGCACTGCAAAATAGTTTGCTTCAGATTTCTTACAAGAACCTTGATTCACTTACCTTCTCAATGCTCAACCAGACTAAAATTATTTTTACTGCTCTCTTTACATATTTGATACTGAGGTATGAGGCTACAACACGTTGTAACTCTGAATATGCTTAATGAATCAACTAGTTCTGATAATTTTTTTAAGAGTACTGATGCATCTGACAGTACCTATTAGAGTGATTTTATTGTGGTATGAGGCTACAGTACCATTGCAATTCTGAATACACTTGATGAACAAATTAATTAAGACAAAATTTTGAGAGTTCTGAGGCATCTCACTGTACCCATTAGACTGATTTTGGGTGCAATCTGTCATGTGTAGGCAGAAGCAATCAATCCAACAAATTGGGGCTCTCTTCTTGTTGATTCTGGCAGCCATTCTTTTAAGTTTTGGGGAAGGCTCCAAAAAAGGGTCTAGTGCTAGCAATTCTGACCAAATATTGTTTAATGGGATTATTCCCGTCATGGTTGCCTCTGTACTCTCAGGTTTGGCATCCACTTTGTGTCAATGGGCATCCCAGGTTAGCAAAACATTTCAGTTTCTGTGTTTTGAACTTTGAAGGACTATTTTGTAGTCTGTTTGTTTGGTTCTCCGATCATTTTGGCCTCCTTTTATATTACAGGTTAAGAAACACTCATCATACTTGATGACTGTAGAGATGTCTATTGTGGGAAGTTTATGCTTGTTGGCTAGTACCTTTAAGTCTCCAGATGGAGAAGCTATTGCAAAGCATGGCCTTTTTTATGGATGGACTCTAATGACTTGGGTAATGATCATCATGCTATTGACATTTTCCAATAGTTTTTGCATATTGGTTTGACTCCTTTGGAGTTTCTTTAATTGCTTAGTAGCTCCCATTCCATACTCAACAAAACCACCACAGCCATTGTTTAGTTTGGAAGGTAGACAACACAATCTAGTTCATATTAAGTAAATTATTATTTGTCTTCAGCTCATGGTTTATATCTAAAGGAAAACATTTTGGAAGGTCATGCTGCTCCTTTCTGGTCCGCTGTCATTTAGATATCCATCAGCACAGCTTCTATTTCCCATTTTCTTTCTTTCTTTCTTGGGTGCTGTCTTTTTCCTATTTTATTTGCTTTCTTTATTTGCGTGCATCTGCTTGTAATAAAGCAACTGCATGGTCTTTTCAAAACACAATTCTTGAGTCTGCTTGAAAACACTACTTACTGATCTTATCATATGATTATATTGGTGGGCGACAATTGTCAGATGTTAAGCAAAATGGTGCATGCTGGGGTTTACTTTTCTATTGTATTTGAAACACCCCACTTCGCCAAGATAAGAAGATATACAATTTTGATAAATATTGTAAAGAATTGTATTTTGGATGGTGATTGATGTTTTTTTTTTTTTTTTTTTTTGCAAATTATACTTGGCAAAGAAAAAAAATGTAATTTCTTCTCCGTTTACTATATGTTGCATGGGTTATGGTGTGCCTTTACAAATAGTTTCTTTTGGTTTTTTGTCCTTGTTCCAGATCCCAGTCATGTCCAATGCCCTTGGTGGAATTCTTGTTGGTCTAGTCACAAGCTATGCCGGCGGTGTTAAAAAGGCAAGTTAACAACTAAGGATAACAAGAGCAGTTATTATCAGATGGCTTCAAGTTCACTATAAGCTTTGTTTGATATTTTGTTGCAAACAGACTGGCTGAAAGCGAAGAAAAAATAAATCCTAAATGGCGTATTGATTTACTCCTATGCTTGACCGCTTGAATGAACATGTACTTTTAAGAAAAAATAGCCAGGTTACCTTATATGCTTTATTTGTGGAACATGTAAAGGCAGCTGAATCTGATCCTGTTAGTGCTTAAGTTTCATGCTAACCTTCATTGATAATTGTTTTAAAATCTGACAAAATATACAGATCAATCTATCCTTTGGCATACACTTGTGTTGTTGACTGATCATTTTGTTCACCATGGCTGGGAAGATAACTTGTTTCCATCTTTACATGAATTTCTTGTACATTTTTTTTGTTCTTGCAAGGCCAATTCAGTTCTAAATATACTTACTGCAGAAGCTTTTTCTACAATGGTTGCAGGGGTTCGTCATTGTTTCTGCACTTCTTGTTACGGCTTTGTTGCAGTTCATTTTTGAAGGGAAACCACCTTCATTGTATTGTCTCGTAGCTCTTCCTCTTGTGGTTAGCAGCATTTCGATATACCAGAAGTATCCATACCGAGTTAAAAGGAAAGAACTGTAAATCCTTTCGCAACATCGGCGGAGTTGTTTTAGCCCTTGTCACTAAGGGCTTTAAATGGTTGGACTTATTGGAACTGGTAGATGCCAAGATGGCAGAGAGTTATGGAAATTTATTAGATTTTACCTCCGAGTTAAGGAATGCAATTGGGCATTGTATGTGGCTTAAACATTTGAATGGGGTCTTTAATTTTGTGAAAGACCTCTTTGACCTGCCTCACAATCATTGATATGAAGGTAATTGTAATTGTTTCTTGTTGTAATAGTACAATTGATACATGAAGATATTTTGGGTGATAATTATCATTGCAAGATTCTGCTTCTGTGGAGTATGTACCTGGATATCGAATAGAATTAGAACAAAATGAAACTTCAGATTAGAACGAAGTGTCCCCACAAGGCCCACGACCATATAACAATTCAGACTGCCGCTGTTTTTGCTTCTTGACATAGTAGTGAATAGGGGTGGGCATAAAAACCGATAAACCGATCAAACCGACCGAACCAAACCAAATCAAACCGAAAAATAAGGTTTTTTTGACCAAACCGAAAAAGTCAACGCTGGACCTGAACCGAACCGTTGACTTCGGTTCAGGCTTCGGGTCTAAAATTTTTTGAACCGTTGGACCTGAACCGAACCGACTATTATTTAATTATATATGCATTTGACACATGGCGTTGTCTCATTGGCTTAAATAAGAACTTTGGGTGGGTCTGCTTGCACTATATTAGAACCTCTCTCAATTATTTGTTTATTATTTTTTCAATAACCCTCTCAGACTCTCTCTCACTCACTCGGCCGTCTCTCTCTCTCTCTCTCTCTCTCTCTCTCTCTCTCTCACTCACTCACGAAACGAAACCCTACACTATTTCTCTCCCGATCTGAGACTAACCCTCACCTCATCGGCCGCCGTCCCTTGGCTCTCTGTCTCTCTCTCTGCCTCTCTCTCGACTTGTCCCTTGGCTCTCTCTCACTCTTCACATCTTTAAGTCTCTTAGAGTCGCGCGAGACTCATTCTCTTTCTCCAAACCGAACCAAACATCATCCAATTTTATTGGTTTTTGGAGCGAATCCTTGTAAATTCTGGAGGGCTCTGGTTCATTCTAAGGTAATTTGTATGTATTTGGTTTGAATTCTTAGTTGTTTTCATTTTCCCTAATTTAGTAGATTATTAGGGTTTTGAAATTTTGGTATTCTGTTGTAATTAACACAATTTGTTCTTAATTTTGCAGTAGTTGTGCTTAGTCTCTGTAGGTTTGGATTAATAGGCAAAATTGAAGGTATAAATATTTCTGTCTCAATCTCTATTTGTGGCTTAAAATTGAATGTGTGCATTAGAATTACATATTTTTATATCATCAGCTCCACATGGCTTTACTTTCGATGTATGGATTTTTGGTATTTAATGTGCAAGCAATTTCTGTGGCTTTTCTTTGATATGAGTATGTTTGATTCTTTCACAATTTTCAGAGGGCCACTGGTTTCGGCGCTTTCTGTAGTTGTGTTAAAGATTTGAAGTTCTTAGTCAGCCAGTTGACTTAGTTCAGTTTATAGAAAGATGTAGTGTTGTTTGAAATCAGGAATTTGAGAGTCTATTCAAAGTGAAGGATTGAATTCTGCTTGGTTGCCTGGAAAATCCAAGATTTAAAAATATTTAATTTCTGGAAAGTGAAGCTCATTTCAACCATGCCGAATAGATTTATTAGTTCTCGCTGACTAATTTTCAGTTTTTAAGGTTCAAAAGAATAAAGTTTCTGATAGTCCAAGCTTGTAGTTTCTTTCTTTTCCTGCATTGTCTTAGAACTGAACCAAATTTTTTTTTCCTTGAACTTGCAACTATTTTAAAATTGATAACTCGAAAATAATTTCATTTGTTTCCTTGCTACAGTTTCATCTTTCTTTTTCTTGAAAATTATGGTGTGAGGAAGCTGGAAGCAGTGTTCGCGGTTCTGATTGCAACAATGGCACTGTCATTTGCATGGATGTTTGGGGAAGCTAAACCCAGTGGCACCGAACTTCTTATTTGTATTGGATTCTACTCCTCTATCTGTGATTTTTCTTATCAGTTATATATATATATATATATAGCAATAGGTGATTCAGGCCAAAAGGGTCGTGCTACTTTGCACCTCTTCATCTAATCTACTATCATGTGGATTCCTCTTTGTAGGTATTTTGGTTCCTAAACTTAGCTCCAGAACAATAAAGCACATGAGAAAGCATACAACGCCCATGTAAATAAAACATGTCACCCTCCCGACTAGGTTCGACTAGCTGTCTTTCTCTCTCTCTCATTCCTTGTCGGAACACAACCAAAATCTTTGGAAATCTGTATGAGCCGAATGTAATGTAGTTACAGCTATTTTCTGGTCTGTTGAGAATAAATGGAGATGATACACTCTCACTTATTTAACAAAGGTTTTAAATGGTTTGGTCTTCATTCAAATGTGAACTACAAAACCGCCAAATCATAAACAAAAGAACATGAGAAAGCACATTCTTGGACTATCATATTAAATCATATGCTCAATGATGATTGCTACATGTGATGCAAAAACTGTGGTGGCCAATATGATATGTGGATGGAACATTCTTGTTTGATTTCGTTTATGCTTTTCTATGCTGCTCTCTTTTGATTCATACTTTTCTGTTGGACCCTATTTTATTGCACTTAAGTTCATTTCAGTCTTTCATTTGTGTCCCCATATGATTTACTTTTTGTAATGTATATCTATCTTTGCTGTTGCTGTTTTGAGTGAAGCTTGTTTATGGAACGAATGAAGCTTGTTTGTAACCTAACCCTTTTTTTGATTTCATTCACAGTTGTTTAGCGTCGCAGCTGCTGCTGCTGCTGCCTGTTGCCTGCTGCTGCTGCTGCTGCTGCTGCTGCCTCCTGCTGCTGCTGCTGCTGCTGCTGCCTCCTGCTGCTGCTGCTGCTGCTGCTGCTGCTGGTATTCTGAGCTTTGAAAGTTTGGAAAATTTTGTTTAAATGGAGGTAAATATTCGTTGCTGCTGCTAATCTCTTTAAATCTGTTTCTGTAATCTGTATAAATCTGTTTTTGTAATATGTTTAAATCTGTTTATGTAATCTGTATAAATCTGTTTTTGTAATCTGTTTAAATCTGTTTTTGTAATCTGTTTTTGTTTAAATCTGTTTTTGTAATCTGTTTAAATATGTGTTTGTAATCTGTTTTTGTAATCTGTTTAAATATGTGTTTGTAATATGTTTTTGTAATCTGTTTTTGTTTAAATCTGTGTTTGTAATCTGTTTAAATCTGTGTTTGCAATCTGTGTTTGTAATCTGTTTTGTAATCTGTTTTTGTAATCTGTTTTTATAATCTGTTTTTGTAATCTGTTTTTGTAATCTGTTTTTATAATCTGTTTTTGTTTAAGTCTGTGTTTGTAATCTGTTTAAATCTGTGTTTGCAATCTGTGTTTGTAATCTGTTTTTGTAATCTGTTTTTGTAAATTGGATGGTTGAGGCTTTGATTTGTTCCCAAAATTGGATAAGGTCCGAAGATATAGCTTCATTGCAATATGTGCCAAGCATTGAGGAGATGGAGTTCTATGAATCAATTGAAATGGGTAATATTTTCATTTCTATAAGTATATTTGAATCCGATTATTTTCTTATTTTTATGTGTTCTAACTCAAATTGGTTTGATTTATTTTATTATATTTTGTAGAAATGGGGAGTAAAACATCCATGACAAATTTGAATAAGACTCTCCCTTCTTAGTGTGATTAAGATATGTTGGAAGGTATTTTTATTGCATCTTATTTTAATTATGATTTGTTGATGGTGAAACTTTGTGTTAATTCTTTTAAGTGTTGTGTAGGTTGCTTTGTGAAGGCTTTTGAAAGAATGGATGCAGCAGATTTTTTGCAAGGATATTATCTCTATGTGTATTTTTGTGATGGGTTGTAATCTTTAATGTCATAAGTTTAATTTGGTTTGTGTATTATTTTTTGTAATGGTTTGTAAGAGATTATATTTCCTTTCCTTGGTTGGTTGGTTGAATTGAATGTGTGTATGTGAGATTTATTTAGTTTAGAAACTTAGATTGGAATGATGGATTTTTATAGCTTGAATTTACATAATTTCAGGTTTTGAAAGAGAAGTAAAAAGTGTTTTGGGCTTGTTCATAAGAATTTAATAGGTTTTGGCAATTTGACAACAAAAAAAAGGGTTTTGGCTGAAAGGAAATCGGATTTGGGCTTTGTTTTACTAAAAAAATATGATTTGGGCTTTTTTGGCCTAAAATAAATAAGATTTGGGCTTTTGGAAAATTGAAAAAATGGGCCCAAGCCCAAACCGAGAAGAATTCATAACCGACCCGAGAACCGAGCCCATTGCCGGTTTGGCCCATTTTCGGGTTTCATCTTAGACCCGACCCGACTCGAGAACCGAGCTCTCCTTCGGTTTGGCTCGCGGGTTGGCCAAAATTTGACCCGACCCGAACCGTGCCCAGGCCTAGTAGTGAAGGGTCCATCGAGTTGTGTTTAAGGCCATTACGGTTAGTCTAAGTGGCGAGGTAGGGTGGCGGTAATGTGTTAAGTTATTAGGTTTTGATTTGGGTAAATTACTTAAATGGTCCTTAAATTTGTATGCAATTTACATTTTGGTCCATAAATTAAATTATTAGTCCAAATGGTACATAAACTTTATGTTAATCGCTCATTTGATCCAACCGTTAGGTTCTGTCAATGTTGTCGTCAAATTTAAGGGTAAAACCGTCCAAACCATGTAGAATAGCCAATTCTTGAAGCGACAAAGGCGTCATTAGAGGAATTCACCTTCTTCTTCAACGAAGGCTGCGATGTCTGAAAGCTCAACAAATTCAACTCGATCCAATCGGTATTGCTTTTGTGGGATGAAGATTAAACGGCGCACTTCATGGACAGATCTGAACCCGGGAAGAAGGTTTGAGGCATGCGACCAAAATCGGGTAAGATAGAGTAAGGGTTTTGTTATGTTTAAGTGAAGAATTGAATGGTGTGCTGGGCTCTGATTGATTGTGTGCAACAAATGATGTGCAGAATAGCCAAACAAGACATCATTTCTTTGAATGGCTGGATAATGAAACATGTCCAAGAGGAAAGGAAGTGCTTCCTGGATTGCTTAGAAGACATCATTTCTTTGAATGGCTTGTAATTTTGGTGATGAGTAGAAAGATTTAGCTATGAATGTTAGGTCTGTAATGGCCTTTTAGGTTTGTAATGGGATTATAGGTATGAATGTAATGTGGTGTTTGTTAGCTATGAAATAGTTTGTGGAATATTTTAGGTAAAACAATTCCATAACCAAAACCACACCAATTCCATAAATGAAAACCAATTTCATAACCAAAAACCAATCCCATAGCCAAAAACCAATTCCATAACCAAATTGCACAGCATAAACCAATTCCATTACCAATATGTAGAGTTAACTCTAATCCACAAGCTGTGATTCCATAAAATTACATCCCAAATTACATAACCTAAATCAAAAGGCAGAGTGTAACTCTAATCCAGAAGATGTAAATCCACAAAATAACATCCCAAAAGCTATGATCCTATTGTTTGTACTGTAAGCCAAAATGCAAGGCCTTTACATAACCAAAATGCATATCCTGAACAAAATCCACATCCCAAATTACACAAAATATATATGATTCCCCCCGCCTTGTGAATGATTATGGTTGTGATAGAACTTCTGTAGGCCTTTTGAATGTTCCTCTTCTAATAGCAGCCCTTTTGAATGTTCCTCCTCTAATAGCAGTCCTTTTGAATGTGCCCCCTCTTGCCAAACCTCTGACCATAGTTCTTGGCAAACCTCTTCCCACACCTCTTGCCAGCTAAAGAAAGAGGACCAATATAAGTTCTGAACTATATTGCAAAAAAATAAGTAAGCATATTTGAAAAATAAACTTCAAACAACATACACTTTGTTGTGAAGAAGTAGCAGCTTCAGTTGCAACAGCTGGAGCCTCATTAGCTTTTCCTGTTCCTCTAGCCAACCTTTTTCTCATATCTCTTAGCATACTTCTTGGCCAACCTCTTATACCTCTTGCCACCTAAACAAAGAAGACCAATATAAGTTCGCAACTAAATTACAGATTTGTGAAACATATTTGAAGAAAAATACCCCAAAAAACGTACACTTTGTTGTGAAGAAGTAGCAACTTCTTTTGCAACAGCTGGAGCCTTATTGGCTATTCCTCTTCCTCGTCCTCTGCCCCTCACTCTAACTGTCCCTCCCTCAGTGTGGACCTCTTTTTGGGCAAAAGATGCATTTACCTGCAAGAGCACAAAGAATTATTACTTCCAAAACATGTAACAACTCTAAATTTGCATAATAAATAATTACCTGTTGATTTTCTGAGCTGTGTCTGTCACAAGTTGCCCTATTATGGCCACTTTGACCACATCTCCTACATGTGATCTTAATAAAAAGTCTTCTAAGCTTGTCTCTTGGTTGAACATAATTTGGAGGCATTGGATGTGGTGGGGGTGATGGTGGTACCAGAATTTCAGCAGGTTCTTTGGACCTAGTATTTTTGGGCCTTCCTGGCTGTACCCTAATATTTGGGGGATGTATTGGAGGATGCCCATATTTAGCCCACTGATCCATTGAAGGGATAGGATAAATCATTGGTTCATAAGACTTCATATAAGTTGCAGGCTTGTAACATTCATACACATAATCAATTGGGCTTTCATCCCTTTGAAAAATTGCAGAAATTGCATGGCCACATGGTATCCCACATAAATCCCACCTCCGACAAGAACATGTCCTTGCCCTAAGATCCACAACAAATTCTCCACCATACATGTGGGTCACTTGATATGTTTGCAAGCCAGCTAGTCGAGGAATGCATGTGGAGGCATCTAACTTGTTTTTCTCAATTATCTTGAAGATTCTTGGCCCAACTGGATGTTTCCATTTCGGACATGCAGCCCTTCTATTTGCCATCATAAGCATCACAAGAACTCTTATCCTCTCCAAGCAAGTCAAAATGGACTATCTCTTACATCTACTATTGCTGAATTAAAACTTTCACAAAGATTGTTCAACAACAGATCACACTTAAACCGTATAGCAAAGTGAGATCTACTCCAATTCTTTGCAGGTCTCTTACTGAGTCATTTCCACGCTTCCTCATCCTATTGTTTCATATTTTCCATTTCTGCTTCCCACCAAGGCATAGTTGTGGCTCTTGCTGTAGCCCACAATATGTGTTTTAGAGCAAGACCAGAGTGTGATGATCTAAAGTTATTACATAAGTTTATAACACACATCCTGTGCTCTGCAGTTGGAAGTAGAGTCTCAATTGCAGGTATGAGTCCCTTTTGCTTGTCGCTAATGAACACATATAACAAACCATTTGTAATCTTTAGATCTTCAATCAACAGCCTAAGAAACCAGATCCACGATTGTTTGCTTTCGATCTCAACAACCGGATAAGTAATTCGGAAACTGCCATTGTTGCCATCCACCCCAACTGCTATCAAAATCTTGCCAGGATAAGTACCTTTTACGTGGCGCCCATCAACACCAATAACTGGTCTGCATCCATCTAAAAATCCTTGCCTGCAACCAGCGAAGCAAACATACATCCTTAGAAAGATAGCTTGGCCCCCCACTTGTTCAGTTTTAATTATAACTGTACTTCCCTTGTTTGCCTTCTTCAATTCCTCTGCATAATCCCTTAACCTAGCATATTGTTCTATGTAACTCCCCTCAATCATTACTTTGGCCCTCTTTTTGGCCCTATATATTTGATGTCTTGTGACATTCATACAATAATCCTCCAAAACATCCTCTTGCAATGATTTCACATCCAAGTCTGTGTCTCTCTTCAGCTTCTTAGAATACCTATTGCAAAGCCACTTAGATGAGGCATACTTCAACTTGTCGACCCTCCCACAAGTGTGTTCTAGGCTCATAGTCTTGATTACAAATGTAGATTCACTCTTATCTATATTTGAAGCATATAAATAAAATGGACATTTCAGTCCTCCCATACATACTACCTGGAGCTTCACTTTGTCATTTTTATTTTATTTTATCAACTTACCATGTAGAATTGCATACTCCTCCATAGCTTCTTTCAATACCTTTTTGTTTGCAAATCGCATTCCCATCCTTAACTCTGGATTCCTTAAATCCACCTCTCTCCTGTACTCTTTCAACTTTGGCAATTTCTTTTTCTTTCTTTTGCCCTTTTCCTCACCATTACCTTGATCCTGATCCTCTTCATCACTTCCTGTGTCCAAATCCGATGTGTTAGCACCATCTGATGAAACCTCTCCTGGAGCATCATAAGTAGGCCCAACTTTCTCATGTCCATGGGGCTGAACAGTAGGCTCAACATTCTCACCTGCATTGGCCTGAACAGTAGGCCCAATGTTCTCACCTGCATTGGGCTCACCACTTGGGCCCCCAACTACCACATTCTCAGCTACAGGCACCTCATCTTCTTGTTCACTGAATTCATAATCACTATCCACAAATTCTGCATCATTTTCCTCATTTTCCCCTTCATTTCCAACCTCTCCATTCTCAGTTGCTGCAGCCTTATTTTCCTGTCCATTCTCAGTTGCTGCAACCTCATTTTCCCATTCATTTCCAACTTCTACATATGCATTTGCATCCCCTAGTTCATTGAAAGAGTGTCATGTGATGTGACACCCTTCCCATCATTTTCTACATCTGCATCATAGTTATATTATGCACTATCCAAACTAGGCCATGCAGCAGATGCTTGACTCCTAAGCCCATTACCATTCGAATTTTCCAAATCTGTATAGTACAACACAAGAACCCTATTACATGGCATGCATCCAACCATTTCAACTACTTTAGTATCAGAGGTAAAGCTCCAATATGTTACCATCATTTTCTCCAGCCTTTCTATACCTAATCTCCATAGTTTTGCTCAATTTTCGAAACATCTATTATATACCCCAACTCTTTCCCTATCTTCCTTAAATCCAGCAATGATAGAAAGTCATCAACAACATTATCTAAATAACAGACCTTACCACCTTTATAAACCCCATTTTCAAACATACCCCCATGGTGTAGTTCAAGAGTGACTCTGTCAGAGATAGCTGTAAACAGTACATATCAAATTTCAGAGTTAGCTGCACACACATCTCCTTTATCTAATGCTACAGGTTTAGGGTTTTAATTTTTTTTACCGTTTCACTCAATGCTAATAGTGAATTAAGTGTGAAGTAGACAACAAAGGGACCACACCAAACATAAAAACCTATACTTTGCAGTCAATCCCAGCATAAAGAAATAAAATGCCAGAGTATCTTTTCAACATAAAGAAACTGACCTTGGACCACACACTTGCAAACAAAAAGCATCGATTTGCAAAACAAGATGAATATAAAATACAGATAGAGAATCCCTTAGCATATTTGGGATTCTCTCCACCGCAACGGAACTCAAACTCCATTAGTGATGAGCATCCATAATGATCGAAATCCAGAAATTCCCGCAAAACTCCCAAATAGGAACCCTAACAACTCCAAAATCTCTGTTGTTGCCTTTGCACCTCCTTTTTCACGAACTGAATACGACGTTTTGGCTAATCGGAGAAGACATTGAGGTTTAAAAAGACGCATATACCCTTTCAGGCTTAAAAAGACGCATATACCCATCCTAGACCTCACCACTGGCGTTGACTTGTTAAAAACTCACAGAAAATGTAACGGTTGGATCAAATGGGCGATTAACATAGAGTTTATGTACCATTTGGACTAATAATTTAATTTATGGACCAAAATGTAAATCGCATACAAGTTTGAGGACCATTTGAGTAATTTACCCTTTTGATTTTATCTAGGGGTGGGCGCGGTCCGGTTCGGTCCGGTTCTCACCTCAAACCGGAATCGAAATCGGTATTATTTAACCGGTCCGGTTCGGTCCGGTTTAGGCAAAAAAAATTTCGAAAACCGGCCGGTTCGGTTCTAACCGGTTCCGGTCCGGTTCTGACCGGTTCCGATTTTGAACCGGATTATTAATTTATTATTTTTTTAATTTTTTTATAAAAAAAATATATTTAAATTTTTTTAATAAAAAAATTATAATAAATAACTTATTTTTTTAGCTTAAAAATGAACAAATAATCCAATTCATACATTTAGAAATTTTTTGAAGTTGAACTTGGAAAATTAGTGATTATAAAAGTTAAAAAATGGCATTAGATTTTAAAATTTTGTAAAAATATAAATATAAAATATATGACCGGTCCGGTTCGGTCCGGTCCGGTGCGGAGAGATGTAAAACCAGAATCGGAACCGGTTGGAACCGGTTCGGTCCGGTTCCGGTCCAGTTTGTTGGCTTTTTTGGTCAACCGGTTTTTTTTCACCTTTTCGGTTCGGTGTTCCGGTTTTCCGGTCCCGATGCCCACCCCTAATTTTATCCAATCCAATACAAGAAAAAAAAAAAAAGAGAAAGGAGTTGTGTCCGTCCAAGGTGTTGGATTAAAAATTCCTAGACGGTAACATCGTGAGTTATCGTAAGAAGGAAGAAAGAGTAGTACGGTCATTCATGTGACAATGAAGTCCGCAATGATAATAAAATACGCCGGACATAATTGCCAATTTACCGGATTCCCATCACCACCATTATCTCCACCAACACTACCACAACTACCTCCTAACACCTAATGCTTACCCATTGCCCATCCTAACTATAGCAAAATATATGTATTTATTTATTCATTTATTTGTCAAAGTTAGGAAGGACAAAGGGGAACTCACACACAGGTGTTATAAAAGCTTGAATCGATGACTACTTGGGAGCACACTAAGACCTAGGTCAATCCAACTAACGCTCTATTGATAACCTAACTGTAGCATTTCTCCAAAGAAGAAATGAAGAATTTTTGTATTTAATTGAAGAATAAAATTCGTATCGGATTCGGATTTAGTTTTAGGGCCGATCACCAAATTAGGCCCGGCCCAGTGCCGTGGTCATCAAGAGAAATGGCAACCGAGTGAGGAAGTGAAGAATTGACACAAGGGCAGGGCAGCGCCATCTCCACTCTCCTCTCAAAATCAATCAAAATCAATCCAAAAAACTCTCCAAAATCACAGAGAAGGGAACCAAGAAGACAGAAAACAAAATCAGTCATGGGAAGTAGATTGGGGAGGAGGGTAATTCACTTCGCAAACCTACCCATCAAGCTCTTAATGCCCACCAACTTCACCAACATCAGAGAAATCGCTCTCAAAACCATCCCATCAGCTTCCAAGGTCGAAATCAAGCGCGTCCTCGAATCCCTCTACGGCTTCCAGGTCGAAAAGGTCCGTACGCTCAACATGGAGGGCAAGAAGAAGAAGCGCGGTGGCCTATTGTTCGCCAGACCCAATTACAAGAAGGCCTACGTCACGCTCAAGAACCCACTCTCGCTCTCTCAGGACCTCTACCCTATTGGAGTCGTCGAGCAGGAGAGGAAGCAGACGAGCAAGCAATCCAAGTCCAGCGTCGTCGAAGAAGGTGAAACTGAGAAGCATTGGCTTTACGGGAAGGACAAGGAGGAACCTTGGAGGGTTAAGAACGACAAGGGTTCTGCTGTTTTCGGCGACGGTGTGGCCAAATTTCCCTGGAGCACCATGAGGTTTCGCTAGGCAGGTTTGAAGACTTTTGGAACTGGGTTTATGTTTTTTGTTGGGATTTTGAAATTTATGATATTTGAAGTTTGGTGAAAACTTGTGGCCATGTTTGAAGACTTTTCAATAGGACTGGAGCATTTAGCTTTCAATTAGCAGAATAGTATAATATTTATGGTTGTTATCTTTTATTTTACCAATAATTGTGCAAGCTCATATGTGATTAGTACTTGTGAAGTTTGAAATTGTTGAGGATAGAAGCATATTGGAAACTTGCATTGAGTATGTTTCCTATCTCCTCTAATAGGATTATTATGACATGTGACATGCACGAATTTTTTGTTTTTGTTTGATTGATAATCAATGTAACCAGAAAAAATGACCAAGTACTCCTCCAAAAGTTTAGCATAAAAGTTGTTTGTCCTCTAATTATATTCGACTGAAGAAACTTGTTGCTGCTTGAGCATCTCGTGTGACCTATTGTTGAAAGCTTGTAGGCTTGTAGTTGTAGCAAAGGATGTAGTCTGCCAGACGTTCTATAGGAGGCAGAATTATTTTAGAGAAAATTAATGTGTAAGAATAGGAAAACTACAGACATTTTTTACTTTTTATTTATTTTTGTGTATACATTATGGATAGGCAAGCAATAACAAACTATCAACTATCCCTAAGACAGTTGATATGGTGTTCTTAAAGGCTTAACTCTCATATGGTGTGGGGTGTCTTGGCTTCCTAGATTAATATAATTTAGGACATGGATGACCTTCGTCTGGAGGGCGGTCTTCTGCCAGCTGGGTTGGGTCTTTGTTGGCCTTCTCCAGTTTCATTGCCCTCAACTTTTGCATGGAAAGAGTTCTTAATTTTTCTCCATCCCAAACTCCAACCCGACACATTCTTTTGCTTGCTGCCTATCCTTTCGTACTCTTGCTGCAGCTCAGAGTAGTCACTCTGCAGCTCTGCCATCTTTATCTTTACATTCTCAAGTTCTGCTTTTAGATTCTTAATCTCTGCATCTGTTGATGAGTGGTTCCCTTCCTGTTCAGAGTTATTGCCACTTTGTGATTCCTTCTCTTGCATCGCCGTCCTCATCTTTACTTGTTCTGAGAAAAGCACCTGCACATGTTTCATATTCTCATCCTCTAGTGAGAAATGCCAATTTTGACGGAACACATACTGGTTGGCACTGAGATTAAGGGGTCCATGTTTGATAAATGAAATGGTCTTTAAATGCTCAGTTAATTGTGTATGCCTTTGTGAGGATTTTACATCTGTTTAAGTTAAGGGTCTATCTTCTATTAATTGTATTTCCCTTTTGAGAGCAATGCCTTTGTGAAATCCATTTTTCAGAAGCATTATGGTTTCTGAAATTTTTTGGTGTCATAAAAAGGGGGAGCAAGGGCATAAGTGTTATTTGAAGGTCAGGGAACAGTTAAGTAATGATTAATACGTTTTTGTAACCATTAATATACAGCAGTCCAAACTGGCACCATACAAGATTGAAGTGATTGAGTTCTTGTAAGAGTCTGATTGACTTTTATAATTATATGTTGTTTTCTACCAATTTTGTATGATGCTGGTGTAATGCTAATTTGCTAGAAAACTCTTAGTATGAATTCTCCAGTTGCTAAGTGATTTTTTTTCCAAAGTGTAGACGAACTTTTGTAAGACGATATGTGGTTCTAGCATGTTTGGTGGGAGATTGAAATTATTTCCTTCCAATTTCTAGCAATTATTCATACCTGAGACCTGCCCTGCCCTGCCGCATCTCACGTCTTTATCACTTAACCCAAAGCCTAAGGGCAAGTTATAGGCTTTTATTCTATGTTGCAGAAATTATCTCACAGCGTTTTATTTGGTTAGTGCCTAGGTGGTTGAAGTTATGTGACAATGCCTGCCATTTAGCACATATCTGAGTGAAATGAGGTTGGATGCCACTGTGATCTCCATTGTAGTTTAGCCCCTTAGGTTGCTCTTGCATATTTTGTCTGTAGCAATTGCATTTTTTCTAGTGGTTTTACTAAAAAGACCGTAAGAGGGCCATAAATGTCTCTGAGTTAATTTTTAATTTTGTTACTTTTGGGGGGTTGGAGGACTAATGGATTACTCCGTGTGTTTGTAGTATGAATTCAATGTGCATAAAAAATACTGCTACACAACAAAAAAGGGGCCATGTGATCTAGGTGGTTGAAGTTATGTGACAATGCCTGCCATTTAGCACATATCTGAGTGAAATGAGGTTAGATTCCACTGTGATCTCCATTGTAGTTTAGCCCCTCAGGTTGCTCTTGCATACTTTATCTGTAGCAATTGCATTTTTCTAGTGATTTTTACTAAAAAGACCGTAACAGGGCCATAAATGTCTTTCAGTTATTTTTCGTTTTTGTTTCTTTTTGGGGGTTGGGGGACTAGGGATTACTCCTTGTTGGATGAATTTGGCTATGTGTTTGTAGTATGAATTCAATGTGCATAAAAAATACTGCTACACAACAACAAAAAGGGGGCTTATTACAGTCTGTAGTAATAGTTAATCTTTTTCCTTTTTTATTCTCATTAATCTTTGTCTACGATCACGTGGAATGGAGATTTGTTGATGAGGTTTTGATTAGAAAAGGATTTGGGGACAGGTGGAGAAGCTGGATTCGTGGTTGCCTCGAGACGGCTAATTTTTCTGTGATGATTAATGGAAGACCAAGGGGTAAATTTCGTGCCTCTAGGGGTCTGAGACAAGGAGACCCGCTCTCCCCGTTCCTGTTCACTTTGGTGATGGATGTGTTAAGCAGAATTATGGAGAAAGCTCAAGATGCTGATAAGTTCCATGGACTTTCCCCAAGGCTTGGGATGGTGGAGGTGTCCCACCTTCAGTTCGCCGATGATACCATTTTTTTTCATAGAGGATAAAGATGAGTATTGGAATAATCTACTTCAAATTCTGGAACTGTTCTGTTTTGTGTCGGGTATGAAAATTAACAAATCAAAATGTTCTCTAGTTGGCATTAATCTGGATGATGGGCTGCTGAATGAGCTGGCTGGGGCTTGGGGATGTGAAGTGGGGGCTTGGCCTATGTCGTATTTGGGTCTTCCCCTAGGTGGGAACCCTAGGGCGATAAAGTTTTGGGATCCCGTTGTGGAAAAGGTGGAGAATAGATTACAAAAATGGAAGCGAGCTTGCCTATCCAAAGGGGGAAGACTCACAATGATTCAGGCTGTATTGTGTAGTATTCCGATCTACTACATGTCCCTTTTCAGGATTCCCATTGGAGTAGCCAATAGAATTGAGAAGCTTATGAGGGATTTCTTGTGGGAAGGTTTGGATGGGAAAAGAAACCACGCTGTGAGTTGGGAGGTTGTGGGCAAGGCAAAATTCTGTGGAGGGTTAGGGGTGGGTTCGTTGAGGGCTAGGAGTGCGGCTTTGCGGGCAAAATGGCTTTGGCGGTTTCCTAACGAACCTCATGCTCTTTGGCATAAAGTGATCAGAAGTATTTATGGAATGGATACAAATGGGTGGGATGCTAAACCTGCGACTCGGGGATCTTGTCGCAGCCCTTGGAGGGACATTTCTAGCGGCTATAATTTGTTCCTTCAAGGCTGTGTTTTCGAGGTAGGTTGTGGAGTTAGGGTCAGATTTTGGGAGGATGATTGGAGCCGGGGTGGTGTTTTGAAAGAGGTGTTTCCTAGACTCTTCAATCTATCCAGAAAGCAAAATCACAATATTTCCTCTTTTACGGGCTTAGATGGGTTCCCTCTCAGTTGGGATTTCGGTTTCAGGAGGAATCTCAATGAATTGGAGATAACGGAGGCGGCTAGATTGCTGGATTTATTGGAGGGTGTGAGGGTGTTCTCTTCCAGATTGGATAAGAGAAGATGGAAGCTTGACCCCTTTGGTCTCTTCACCTGTCATTCTTTCTGTTCTCATATTCAGAATCGTGATGAGGGGGAGATATTCTCCCCGTACACTCAAATTTGGAAGGCCAAGACTCCTCCGAAAGTTAAGATCTTTGTGTGGCAAGCGGTGTTGGGAAAACTAAATACAGGTGATACATTACAGAGACGTTGTCCCTATTTGTGCATTAGCCCTCACTGGTGTGCTCTATGTAATAAG
Source organism: Prunus persica (assembly GCF_000346465.2). Classification (NCBI taxonomy): domain Eukaryota; kingdom Viridiplantae; phylum Streptophyta; class Magnoliopsida; order Rosales; family Rosaceae; genus Prunus; species Prunus persica. The sequence goes on from NC_034014.1 coordinate 19,571,429, forward strand.
GCAGGGGAGAGCGTGGACCATATCCTGATTCATTGCCCTTTCTCTCTAAAGTTGTGGGAGACACTATTGAAGGAAGTTAACTCGGTGTGGGTAATACCAGAAGGCTGCTTTGAACTTTTTTCCATCAGATTTGATGCTTTGGGAAGGGGAAAGAAAGCCAAAATTCTCTGGGGAAGTCTGATGCAGGCAGTGGTTTGGAACCTATGGATGGAACGTAACAGGAGAATTTTTGAGGATTATAAGGGAGTGGGAGTGGCAGAGTTATGGGATAGAGTGAAGTTTTGGGCTGCCCTTTGGGCATCAACTTCCCCTGCCTTTAAGGATGTACCCTATCCTATAATTATGCGCAATCTGCTGGCTGTAGTATCTTAAGGGTTTGTTTTATGGTTGGTTGGTTGTTTATGTGTTGAGTGGCCTTGTCTGTTTCACCGGCTAGTGTTTTTTTTTTTTAACCTGCGTGCTAAAGGGCCTTGTTTTGATCTTTCATTTGAATAAAAATGTTTCTATTCAAAAAAAAAAAGTGTCCTTGTGATGCTGCGTATAAATTATAAATACCTTAGCTTGTGGTTGGTAGAGGTTCTTGGGTTGCATTTCTTTTTCCTGTTATTAGATAAGTATCTTTATAATTTAATTCAAACGCAAGCCACTAAATATGTCTTGATAAAAGACCTAGATTCCTTAAGGATATAACTGATATCTTAAAATCTTTAATTCTATTCAAAAAAAAATATCTTTAAATCTTTAACTAATTTTCAGCAGGGACCAATGATACAAAATTTATGTTTTAACCTCTTGTGTGATTCTTAAATGTTACCTGGACAATAGTTCTCATAGGCAGTCGATCATTTTGTGCAGCGTGCATGCATGCGTCAAGCGATAGTTTATCACAGTTCATTATTCTACATAGCCTTCTCCGGTCATGCTCAGGTAGTGAAGGATGGGTCTGAAAAAAAGGGTTAGATTTTAGGTTATAAATTGCTTTAGGTGTAAACTAGAGAAACGGGTGAAAAAGTAACCTTGAGGTAGGTATCAATGGCTCTGTAGAGACCATCATCACACGTCCGTGCATTTTCTGGCAGTAATTCAGCCAATATTTGAAACTTGGTTATGGAGAGGTTTGGGTCTTCTGCAATCTCTGCTAGGTAGTTGTCTAACAGCTTACTAACATTGATTCTAGCAGTCTTCTGTTGCTGTCCTTGCTGTGCATGCATCAAGAAATATTCCACAATCCTTTGCACGACTTCAGTGTCGTGCATTGTGCATTGTGCATTCTTCAGGTGAACTGTACTACACATTATGAAAATTAACAAGAACAAGAGTGTTGGTTATCAATTGACTTCTTCAAAGATTCTATTGTAATTATGTTGTTGAATCTGACTAAATAAAGAATGTAGAATACTCACTCAACTAGTTTCCCTTGATCTGCATTATTGCAACTAGGAATCAACAGATCATTCACATTGGCATCTTCTAACATCATCCCCACTCTCTTTTCAAGCTCTGAAATCAAAGCTGGTGATGCAGAGTACAGCATGGCCATCTTTAACATCCTCAATAAGAACTTACATGAAATAGCTTCATTTTGAGGAGGAAGTACGCTCACTAGGCTTTCAATAATTGCTTTTTGCTCCTTGCTGTGTACGTAACCCCCTTCCTCTTTACTCCTACTCAATATACTGAACTGGAGGTCATTTTTTCCAAACCCGTATCCTCTTAGTCCTTCAAACTCCGCATTCATGCCTGGCAACCATCTCTCTGCATAGTGCATGATACATTTACCTACAACTTCTGGTCTTGTACTCTTTGCGTTTATTGCTGTTATAATCCTCATGAAATGATCTATTCGAAAGGTAGCCACTTCATTAAACCACCAGCCTTCTTGACAGTCTGTATCTCCGACAATGTTTACTTTAGAAGTCTTCCAAGCAATTGAGTCACAGCACCTTCTGACAATTTGAAGATTTTCAGCCCATGGAGATAGAGTTTCACAAGATTTAAGTACAGTAATGGTGTCTTTCCACGAAGAAAGGACTACAAATGTGAGAAAAGCTTCAGTCTTAGAAATGAGATTTCCATCTTGAAGATCTTCTGTCATTTCTAGAAATTCTGAGGCGCATCTTAGTGGTGCTATGTTGTTAGGGTTCAAGTCCATTGGAAGACCATAACAAAATTTTAAAATGATTTCGAAGGTTTCCGATCCACCTGGGAAGCTTTCAAGCTTGAGGTCATAGCCAAAATTTGAAATTGAAGGCTGAAATTCCAATCGACCAATGTAGCCACATTTTGATATCAAGGGATACTGTCAAAAGAAATAGAAATGAAACAGGAACCAATTGAGTACTTTGTATACGTGTGTTTTCCCCTTGTTGCATATTATTATTTAGTTCCTCTGAAATGTACTGTACAAAATTGAATTCATAAGACAAAGTTCATGCTGTGGCATTCAAGCTAGTGTGCAAGTATGTCAATAATTTGTATGAAGTCCAAATGTAGGAAGTGATGCAGTCACCTATCATTGCTTTATAATTGTTGGGTTTGTGTGTTCTCTTTGTAGATAATTTTCTTTTATAAAGTATATGGCATGCATTATGTATGTGCAAAATAGGAAGGCATAAACATTATGATTAAAATAACAAATTGGTTGATTCAATTTAAGCACCGAGTATTGTGTAGCGTGTACTGTTAAGATTGACTTTAACCTTGATTGGCACATAAGTTATAGGCATTGATACTAGGAAAGAGTTATGACTGTCCCATGGTCAAGCAGAAAGGGAGAAAGAGAACAGTCTAGTTGCTTCACTTGAAAATGTGCTTTTCAACGGTTAGTTTTGCTTTGATGTAGAAGAGGAAAATAAATGGCTCTGATATTATGAAACCACACAAAGATATATTCAACAGAGGAGAAAGAAAGGGAGGGTTCCTAAGTACTCTGTTGTTTCAGTGTACCTTGATGACAGGACGTACTGGTTAATTCACTGGAAAATTCTTGCATGTGGTGTATGTATCTGTTCTGAATTATAATACATGGATCAAATAACAGTTCCTTTTGGGAAAAACATCATCTTGAATGTAACCTAGCATCTCTATTAGAATAACTATGATCATAAATTGAAGGCATGTGATGAACTTAATATTTCTGGTTGTTAATAACTATGATCATAAGTTGTTTATGTTTATTTGTACTGGAATTGTGTATTATGTAAGAAGTTTGGTTTTGCTTGCAATTTTCTCTAAACTTCTTGTATGCAAAGTTTTATGAGCTCTTTTAGGTATCAACTTATTGAGTATGTGTTGTCTTGCTCTGTAGTTACCTTGTGAACGTTAAAGGTGACATCTTGAACTTGAATTGTTAGGTCTGTTGAGACATGAGAAGTGATAAACCTGCATGAATTCACCAAAATAAAGAGTGAGAGGGATGAGAAACAGTTGAATAGGATATGGAGGTGCACAAATCTGTTGTTATTGAATGTTCTGCAAAAGAAATAATATTTTAGCCTAGATTTTCTCTAGGAGCAGTATAGTATAGATCTTTAATGATAAAACTGGGTTTCTTGCCAATTCTATGATGCAATTGTAGTTGTACCAGGAGTGTTCTTTCTTTTCGAAGGTATTTGCTATGGTGATGTGTTTGGAAGGAATTACGATGCTTTGTCTTTGAGTGCCCTCGTAATCGCTCTCAGGAGTTTGTGGTAGAGTTTGAGACTTCTTCATGGTGACTTGACTCCTTCGCTGGATATGTTTTTGAGTGACACTTCCTTTGGATGAATAACATGATATAAGAAATGGGATGTGATCTGAATAAATGCATGAGAAGTGAGTCTGTGGTTGTGATCAATGTACTCTTAAGAGGGTTGGTGGAGTGCCCTCTAACTGTTGCATCATCTGATTGTGACACGAGACTAATTTGGTGAATGTGTTATGAAAGAGACATGGAATGTGGGCTCTCTTATTCTTAGAGGTCAGTTATCGGCCATGTAAGTATGGAAGCAACCAACAGGTGGTTGTGTGGTTATGAATATAGACAATCCTCTTACATAATTTTGTGTATCTCTTGGTCACAAAGAATAATTAAGTATGAGTTGATGTAACATCTAGTACTAATGTTGCATGTGGATGACACTTCTCTAGAACAATGCGAAAGAAGTTGGATTAATATTTCCTCGATGGAATTTTAACCCACACAAATCAACACAATCTATGTAACACCTCCTCAGAAAAATTCCCAAACCAAATACGCGTATCCACAAAAGCATTGCCCTTTTCTATAGCTATCCTTACTGTAAATGGTTATGACAGATTTAGTTGAATGCGGACAATACTATATAGCTATCCTTATGGATTTTCAAGACGAGATCTTTTTTCTTTTTGGTGAATAGCGATGGCCTAAACTATAAAGGGGATGGAGTTTTCACACACTATCAAGGTGTTATGGGAGTTCGAACTTGAGATCACTGATATGCAAATTAAGGTCATTTTTTATTGGGCTCAGTTTCGTTGCCCATTTTTTTGTTTTTAGTTTTTGGTATTAGGTGACGAGATTTTGAATAATACAGTAACTGTGTTGAAGAAATTTTGAATAAAATTTTCTTTCTTTTTAAGTGTAATGTGATTTTTGACAGGTATCCCTTGTATGTTTATGTGTTTGAGGTTCTACTTGTGCATGCGCTCCTAACTTGTGTATTATTTCTTTAGTGTGTTGTGATTTCACTTTCGTGGATGAGTTGTACTTGTGCATGTGCTCCTAACTTGTCGTGCATGCATGACGCGTAGTGACACATCCATGCACATGTTGGTGTAAAATACACATGACCTTTCTTTGAGCTCAAGAATTGAAGGTTTGGAAAGAGAACCTTGGCATATGCTTAATTAATGTTTTGTCCTGAGGAAAAATGTCCGGAATCTCACTTTGCCCTGTGAACGTTACTTTGATTCAACTCGCCCCTTAAATTGAAGTTTCATATTTTACTTTACCTCAACTTGTGAAGTTTGTCAAATTTTTCGTCTAAGGTGTTGATGTGACTTATGTATTATTATTATTTTGTTGTTATATGTAAGTCACGGGTAGATTAGATTCAAATTTGATTTCTTTTTAAAAATTGAAAAGACATAAAGGCTAACATTGGTTTTCATTCTAAGAAATGTTTTTCCTGCTTTTTGCCTATGACTTCTCTATGAAATAATGTAACAAAAATCCGTTGACGGCTTGTTAAAGTAATAAGAGGCGACCTCATCTGTAACACCTGCTAGCCTCCAACATCCTCCGATTCTTACACTTTCTCCCACCATCTACGAGTCCTTGGTGTCTCAGAACCTCCTCCCCACTCTCAGGATTCGATGGAAAAGGAAGGATGAGAGAGAGAGAAAATTAATAAGAAATTAAAAGAGGGAGGGGCGACTCGCTTTTTTATGGGTGGATTTTTAACTGCAACGGTCACATGAGTTTCATTTCAGCCCTCAAAAAAATATTCAAACAAAAATTTAGAGGGAGGATCCCCATAAAACATTCTTGAGTGCGTATATAACTACTATAATTTCATATCAATTTAAGATGTAGAACTGTAGTTTTAAGGGTGTCTTACACAAAAATTGTTATGATTCAGCCGCCCACATATACAAAACTAGCTCTGTATCCTACATGTACAAATACATGAGGGCATGTGAAGTTGATTGTGGAATGCATGAACCATTTTCCTACTATACTCAATAACTTTTTCAAACTGCGATTTGACCAAATATGTTTAATTTTAATTTGGTGTTAGTCTCATTCAGTTTTCACTTTATTTAAGAAAATCTCGACAATTGTAAATTTATATAAAAAAAATCAAACAAAAGGTAATGCCAGACACGGCCGAAATTTCAAAAAAAGAGAGGGGCAAATTCGGGCACAAACCAAATATCAAAGATCTGACTTTTGCTGGTCTTCGTTGTGGTTGGCGGTTTCTCCTCGGCACCCTATATAAAACGCTGAACTCAAAAACACGAAAAAGGCAAAACGAAGAAGAGAAAAAAAAAAAAAAAAAAAGCGTTAAGTCATTTTCCTCTTTGCTCTTCTGAGATTCAGATCCAAACATCCACAAAAGAAGGAAACGTGGGAGGGAGCTGAACAATCTTGAAAATGGCGACGGTGTCTCCTCTGGCTAAATACAAGCTGGTCTTCCTGGGCGATCAGTCCGTCGGAAAAACCAGCATCATCACCCGCTTCATGTACGACAAATTCGATACCACCTATCAGGTCTTTTTCCATCCCCTTCATCATTTCATTCTATTTGGGTGAGTTCTTGTTCCGATCGCCCAATTTTAATTTCTTTTGTGTGATTTTGGGTATATTGGATTTGCAGGCTACGATTGGGATTGATTTTCTGTCGAAAACGATGTACCTTGAAGATCGGACAGTTCGTTTGCAGCTTTGGTAAGGATGCATCCAGGTTCCTTGTGATTTATGGTTGCTTAAGTAAATGGTTTTGTAGTGAATTAGGATGAAGGTTTTAATGACAATATACATATATGTGTGTGTGTGGGCGGGTGGGTGTCAATTTGTTTGAGGTTGATCCAATTGTTTGTTGTTTACAAGTGAGTCGGCGGTTGCATCGCATCCATATGGATCACAAAAATGATTTGTTTCTTTCTATTCTGAAATTATCTTGAGGAGCAATTTGGATAAATTTATTAGAGTTGGGGGGAAGGTGGCAAGTTTTCTAAGTTTTTCTTACACTAAGCTTGCATGGGGCTGAAATCTTGATTATGACAATGGTTAAGATCTTCATTGTGGTGCATCTATGGTCAAAAAGTGAATGGCAACTCTGCTTGAAAGAATAGAGCTCCCCATTAGTAAACCAATTAGTGCATTTTTTATTTATACAAAGTTCAACAGAAAAAGGTGTGTGTTCTGCTTCATGGTTCTTTTGATGACCATTTGGTAGATCAAACTTTAGGGCTTGTTACTGCTACACACTTGTTGATTTGTGAGTTCATGTTTGTGTACATGATGTATATATTTCTTTTGTTTGCTATTTATCTTTTTTTTTTCCCTCCTGAAACATGGCTTTTTAACTTTACAGGGATACTGCAGGGCAAGAAAGATTTAGGAGTCTCATTCCAAGCTACATCAGGGATTCCTCTGTTGCAGTGATTGTTTATGATGTAGCTAGTGAGTTTTGATTAAGAGAAGTTGGGCCTTTTAGAATCATTTTGTAAATTCAAAAGTTTCCTTTTTCAATATGAAATTCATTTTCTAATTGAAAACTAGAAAACTCTTGTCATTATTCATCCCTTTTTTTAGTAAACACTAAACAGTTTTGTTCCGATGACAGGAAAAAGAAATGGATGGTTGGAAATTAAATAGACAGAAAACCATTTCTTTCCTTCTGCTTCTGTATGCATGGGTGCACATCCGTGTACATTTGCTCTCTTGTCTCATTACATAGCCCTTACAACATGAAATTTTCATTTATATTTATGCAACCCTTAATCTCTACTCCATGTACAGACATTTTGTGTTCCAAATTCCTGACTGAATTGTCGCATGCAGATAGACAGTCATTTCTGAACACTAATAAGTGGATAGAGGAAGTACGAACAGAACGAGGAACTGATGTCATTATCGTGCTTGTGGGGAACAAAACTGATCTCGTTGATAAAAGGTGAGGAATGCACCAAACTAATACCCCCCTCCTCTTTATTGTGCAAACAAAAATGTAGTACTTGTGCTGATTAATAATTTCAGTTTCTATCCATCTTAGTGCACTTTGACATATGTATCTCCTTTGGTTCTATATAGACCCAAAACCTCATCAAACATGGATGAGATAAGTTTTTTCTTCTGTAAGTGAACCTTTACCATTCATAGTGAAGACACTAAGAAATACAGGACACCTTTGGTCGTGGTTTCTGTAATACAATAAAATTCCTGTTATTACCATGCAATTTATCTGGGATATATATATATATATATATATCTACATATACACAAAATCCTTTTATTTTCTGGACGTCCGGATTTAGTTAAACTGCGGTTCAAGTGCAACGTCTTGAATACATGCATCCCATGAGCAATGTCTTGAATACATGCATTTGCAACATCTTCATTTCTTCCAACAATTTCTGCTGTATTTTATTACCTTTTCTGAACTTCTTGACTCAGCCCTCATTGCAAGCATAAGAAACAATGCAGAGAAAATATTCCATTGTAATGCATTTCCTTTTACTTTTTGTTTCACCATCATGGAAATCAGTGCAGTGGAATTCATGAATAGAAGTATGGTTAGTGATTTGTTGAGTTTATTCAGTTAATTAAAGTTAAACTAAACACAATAGTTCATTTATTCTCATTATCAATTTTGAAAGTGTTGTGACCTTGTGGTTTTGTTGATTAAACAGACAAGTCTCTATAGAGGAAGGGGATTCCAAATCTCGTGAATTTGGAGTCATGTTCATTGAAACTAGTGCAAAAGCAGGATTTAATATCAAGGTAAAATAAATAAACTTAAGATGAAATTTAACTGTGTGATGGGCATTGTACGGAAAATCTACATAAATATATATATATAGTTTATTTTTGGTATATTTCCTACTAGGACTTTTTCTACCAAGTACAGGTACATGATATCTATGCAAGTGTTTCTTGGTTTGTTTTGGTTTGGTTGCTCACGTTTTTCATATGACTACTATGTTTGCAAAATTGCAGCCTTTATTCCGCAAGATTGCTGCTGCATTACCAGGGATGGAAGCCCTTTCTTCAACAAAACAGGAAGACATGGTCGATGTAAACCTGAAGCCGACAACTAATTCATCCCACACAGAGCAGCAAGGAGGGTGTGCATGCTAGGTGGCCGGCTATTCATTATTCAAAGGAAAAAGAGAAAGCAATTAGCATAATCCAAATTCAGCCAACATAGTGATCTAGCGACATAGATCTAATGCTTTCTGTTCCATTATGTAATCGTACAATTTTCAGTGTTCATAGGAAACTGAAGGTAGCAACTCTTGTGTTCTAACCTACTAGAAATTAAATGACAGCTTGAATTTTTCTTACATTTCCATGACCATATTTATCCCCTTAGAACATGCAAAATGTTCCCCAAATGATTTTCAAACAGATACAGATAGACACAGAAAGGAAATGGTTGATGGTTAGCAGAGCCATGCGCTAACAAACAGAATTCGATTTCCCCCCCGCCCCTCTCCTCCTCCTCTTTTATGTCTAACGGAACCGTGGATAGGTACAAATCCTAACATGAACGTCCATTTATGCTTGTACGAATTATTTCGGCGGCGAACTTGCAGTACGTTAGCTTTGACTTTGGATATTGATTACCTAAAAGACCCTTCATCTTCATCGTGCTCTCTAATGGGAGTGCACTATGGTTCCTGCGAAAGCGAAACCAACGAAAGAGAAAACTTGAACCTTTTTACTTTTAAGTCAAACATAATCAAGGGAAGAAGTGAACAGAAAAGAGTTGTGTATCTTTATGGTTCTTGGGGGAGCAAAGCGAGCGATCGCACAAAGCCCCACTTTGAAGGCGCCTCATATTAAATATTAATTTATATTAATATGTTGTTATAGCTTAGTAATGATATTAATTTTATAACATTAATATTCACTTTTCATTTTTCTTTCAATACAAAATAAGAAAAGCTGGGTTCCATAATAAATATTATTGTATTAATGTGAGTTTATTATATTGGAATCTATTCCTTTGGCTTCTCCTATATTAATAGAATAAAATTAATGTTGAATTTCCTATTCCTATTTAATATTGATTTTCATGTTGAGACCTCCATCATACAACTTTGTATGCAATTATAATTTTTTTTCCAACCGCATGTATCATTTTTTTTTTCCAAGTTTCACCCTTCAACCACTCAACTCTCTTGTTGCATCACTGAAGTCCGGTTTTTACTTTTCATATCCCTGACATTGTTGTTTCAATAAAGTTATCTTTCCTTGATTAAAAAAAATAATAATAATTAAAAAATAAACCACTCAACTCTCTCTCTCTCAAATTCTCAATTTTTTTTTTTAAAAACTATATTTTGTATATTATTATTATTATTTTGATTATTGATAATTAGTAATTTGATGATCACAAGACTTTGATTCTTTTTTATAATTGTTCGTGAAAGACTTTATTTTAGGAGGTCCTCTTGTTATTTTGGCACAAGGCCTCTAAAATCTCAAAGTCGCCATTGCTGGTTGCTTGCATTCACAATTCTTCCATTTTATTGCGTTTGTTTAATATAAAGCAAAAAATAGAGAATGATAAAACATTTAAAAACTCAAAAATACTTTGATTAATAAAAACACTAATTTGATCAATTATAAAATAAATTATACATAAGTAATTATATGGAGAAAGTTACTCCCATTCCATCCACATAAGTAAAAAGCCAAACTCAATACTTGAGAACAGAAAGTATGGTTTTTTTATTTATTTATAATTTTTTTCATGTCTTCTCTCTTGCTCAAATTGTTTAAGAAAAATAAAAACTTTTGAGTTCCCCACGTGGTTAGGAACTTAGGATACCAAACACCGTCTTACTTTTCATTTTGCCTGTCATTGCCTTTGTTGTTTGTTTTTAGAAATTGGGACAAAGCTGCCATATTAAATTTTTGCCTTTGTTCTTTGTTCTTCGCTAGTGGTGGTGGGAATGGTAGGTTGGAGTACCGAGTGGTAATGGGAGTGGGAATGGTTGAACTAGTATGAGTGATGGGGTTGGACTTGAAATGACCATATTACCCCTAAATTGACCAACACTGCTATCGAAAGTGGGGTGAAGGGAATACAACAACCAGTTTTCGAAATCAAAGATTTTTTTGTTTTTACTTTCAAGAAATCCAAAGATTTTTCTTTCAGAAACCCATTAATGTACTTTTATCGGTTTGAACACTAAACAAGATGGGAGATTATCCAAATTAAAAAGTCTGCTATCAGCTTTCAATAGCTGCAAACCACATAGCATTATTACAACAACACAAGCTAATTACCCATATACAGAAGACACCAGAAAATGCCAAATATTTACATTACAAAGAAGGTTAATTCAGAAGTAGCCCTCAAGACACAACAGCAACTAAGTCATTTGAAGCATGAATGAGGTGGCAGCGAATTAGACATGAATGAAACCATCGGCACTCTGCCGAACTCTCAATGTCAGATATATCAAAACCAATGTCCCCAAACTTGACCTGGAAAACAGAAATTGATGATTGTCATTCATAGAAAAACGATAGAGAAGAAAAGGAAAACCAAATTTCCTGGGTTTACAACATATATTACGAACATAAATGTAGGCATATCAGTATCTGTACATGCAGTTTCAACAAAAGCATCATGACCCTTAAAAATGAAGCACACCTTTCTTTAACCTTTGGAATTCAGGTTTGTTTACTTGTTTTGGAACAAAAATAAAGCAATTGCCATTTGTGGAACGGGTGATCTAGTTTCCAGACCACAAAGCACAATTTGTACACTTGTAGTAAAGCAGTAGAATAACCAAACACATTAAAAATATCAAACAAGAATGCCAAGTTCTGTCGACATGACTCAACCAAACTTAAAAATACATGGAATGACTAAATCTTGTTACAAAGTACTAATATCCTCCAGCGTCAAATACGAAGATGAAGCATTAGATTAAAATGAACATCATCTCAACTACTGGAGATGTATCATGTGATTACCATACTTTATGCACGTCTTCCTTTGCAACCTACCTCTTTTCCATAACTTTCTGCAGTTTCCCATTCTAGTTCACATCTAATGTCCTGATGTTTTGCTCCTTTTTTTCGTTCTGTGGTAAGTAACCTACTTAGTACCAAGCCAAAGAAAAGGTGACAGCCAACACAAAGCTGAATGCAAAAGATTATAAACCAAAGGAAAGAATAGAACCTGACTGAAAAAAGAAACAAGTTAAAGAAGCTCTGCTATTCCACTTAAATAGCAAGCACCAAACGATGCAAAGAGGGAAAACTTTCCACTACTCTTTTTACCGCCTCTTCACGCAGGCAACAGGCCAATTCCAAACCACATCACTATTAGAGCTAGAACACCCAACTACTGTCATGCAAAAGATGAAGGTCCATAAGTCCAGGTATAGGACAGTAGACAAAAGAAGGGCCACAGAATCTGTTGGTGCCTTACACAGAGAGCACCAATTAGCAAGCACTTGACCCAGAAGAATCAGATTTTCTGTAGCTAAAATTTTGGGTAAATCGGGAACCTGGTTCTAGTATTCTGGATTTTATTGCATGCTGCACAACAATCCCACTGTAATATACTGTCCCTAATTTAATTGGTTGACCATGAATTTTACTAGCAATTTCCACACCATCCTACTGATACTGACTACCCATATCTCTCAGATTCATCCGAAAAACTGCAATCGTGTTTTGTCCCTACATCCCATCTTTTGCACAATTTTTGAAATTTGAAGCTCAACATCAAAAGCAGACACACTGCACAAAAACAGGAGGTAAAAAAACAACACAGTATATTGACTCTTTCAACCAAATATTGACCAGTAATCTTCAACATACCATCATGGCTTCACTCACAAAACTTTATCTTCCTCTATTTCTAGCAATTCTCCTGCTCACTGAATTATAAATGGCACAGGTTCAGCTTTACATTTTTAGTGGTAAGCATCCTGTTTCTGATGCCAAACTTTTTCATAATTGGCTGCCATGTAGTCCCTTTCTGCTTTCTAGGCACCAAACTTGGTAGAAAGAACTAGAGACACTGAACAGGTTTTGCAGAATTCCCAAATGAAGGACATGAAGTTTTGACAGTGTACGTAGTTGGTGATGTAATCATGTTCAGGGGCTGAGCCACCTTCAGGCCAAAGGTGAATACTTTGGCTTCTCTTTTCAGTTTGCCAAAAGTTTTTCTGGTACATTTGTTTGTCTTTCTTACTAGATTATTGATATTCTTGAAAAAATAAACATAAAGAATAGTACCCCAAATTGATTTTCCAAAGAAACCAATAACTAGTCAAATAGGTTTAAATTAATTTTAAGATTAATCTAAACATGACACTTAGAAAGAATTAAGACCCAGTATGTTGAATCTTGATACTTAGTGACTGTATAAGATGACTATACGAGACCTGAGATTAATTGTTGGTGAATCATTAGAGTCTTAAGTTATGTCATGATAAGATTCAGTAGTTTAGATTAATTGTTGCTGCATTATGATACTTGGTGACTGCACACTATACCCTATGTGAAGAATGAAGACCTGAACATTAAGCATGATACTTAGAATGGAATCTGAGCACTCAACAAACTAGTTTAATTTGAAATATTTGAAAATTTTAATATTCACATCAATTAAACCCTATGACAAAAAGCCACCATTCTCCATCCTACTGTTGTTCATGACAGTTACAAAGTGTCAGATCAAATCAAGTACTAACTTGAGACTATAACGATTTCTACTGAAAGTGTGTCAATGTAAAACATTAAAGTTTAGAATTCACATCAATCCAACTAAAACATTATATGTCATTGTTCCTCATCCCATTGTTGGTAATCACAGTTTGTCTGATCAAGTCAATTTCTTGTTTAAAAAGTCTCATGACATAAAATCCATAGTATTCTGGAAGAAAGATTTCACAATTGTAAAAAAAAAAAAATTATATTAGTAGCAGCTTGTTTATTTTACTACTTACAAGATTGAAAACAGGAAAACGACTTTTCTGGAATCAAATGAGGCAGTGCGTTTGCATCTTCTCCACCGGTTGTTTGGTGTTTCATGAACTTTCTCAGGCACTGGGTTATCTGTTGAAAATATGAGAATCAAATCAACTTCTCATTCACAGTGTAGAAAAGTGTAAACATATTAGTGAGAGAGACTTCTGTGGACAAGTCATCCATCTTTTAGATAAAAGTGACAGAGCCTCAAAGTAATGCTTCTAGAAAAATTTATTATATTTATGCAAAATGCATCTTAAGCAGAAAACCCCAGAAGATTCAAAATATTGTCGTGTTAGAGAAGATAAATAATAAATAAAAGGAAAACATAGAATCCAGATTTTTTCTTTCTTTTTTTCTGGTCAGACCTTCTAGGTTTTCTATCTTAAAGTTCAGGTCAAATACTTTTAAAGGTAGAAGAATGCCGTTGAAACGGAGAATGAGAATAGTTTAAAGTTCACTCAGGATTGAACTTGTTACTGAGTCATTATGGCTCCAGTTGGGCTAAAATAAGTCCCAAATCTCTTTAACAGGCATCCCACAAGGTACATGGAAACTCGGTACAAGAATCTATATGTTATGACTTATCACCAGGGATTATCATTATATTCTTTTTGGTTGCAAAGTTGTACGGAAAAATAATGACTCAAACAACATAATAATTTAGAAACAAACAGAACAAATCTTACACACCTCTTGAAGTGCCATGGTTGAATAGAAGATGCATAAGTTTCCCACCTACTTTTAGGCTTGCCTGTCTGCGAAACACCCTCTGAAAGTGTTGTAACCCACTGATATTAAAATTAGAAATAGCAGAAAACAGAAAATGTCGAAAGTGATGGAAATTAATGTATGAAAAGAAATTTTTGGAACATCTCTAGTTTGCAGTTTATTCTAGATAAATAAAGGATAAACCATTAAAAGATGACCACTTGTAACTTACAGTGAGTAAACCCTCACGTTTCAAACTTTCGATAGCTTCCTCTTCAGATTCTGGTGCTTGAATACATCCCTTCTCAAGATCTATCTCAATGATGCATGGGGGATGAGAATCTGCCATGTTTGCTTGTGAATCAATGCCGTTCTGGCAACTCGACTGAGCATCCATGCACATCTGACTTTTAGATGAATTATAAACTTTTAAAAAGTTCAAATAGCCCAATACTGAAGCACATCGTAAACTGTTGCCTTCTTCGGGCAACATTGAAATGCTATAGACATCTGGGGCCTGCACAACAGAAGACTTCAAAATGCTGTGAACTTGAAACAGAAAAGTCTTATTTGAAACCACCACTGATGTTTTGTTAACTAGTTAACGATAACCAAAATGGGTCTAAAGTAGGAGCCAATAGTAATAACTGAAAGAGTAATGGAGAATCCATAAATAAATAAAAATGACTTTATTAATGTATCCAGGTGAGTTAAGTCAAAAGGTCCTATCCAGGTGTAAGATGAAAACGTCAATTAGTCATACACATAGATATGTATCCCCTTTTGTTGAATAAATGAAAGCCAGACCGAGTTCAATGTCAAATTGTACACACGTTTTCGATTTCTAATGTAAATTATTAGACAAAGTCATACAGCAGTAGGTGTATTTATGCGCACAAAATATATGCATATGTAGAAAACTTATAAGGAGGCCTTCAATGTGGTCTAATAATCCAAATCATCCATTCGTTAAAACCCTATTCAAGGAACACCTTACAAAAAACAAAAATAAAATAAAATAATAATAACCAAACCAGGAACTATTAAGTCATCTAAATATGATCAAACAAATAGACACCCAATGTGTTCCAGATAAACACTGAACATGATAGTCAAATGGTCAAACTTTTACCAGTTACTAATTTTTTCCATGGATGCTCCCTAATTAATGATCCAAAATTTAGATGGTTCAGATCATTGGACCACATTCAGGGATGGACCCAACGATGCTATCCTGTGTACTTCTTAGAAAACGGGATCCCACTAGAAAGGACTAGTGTATATAGGTGTGAAATTATGTATGTATTCCGTGTTTAAGCATTAAATTTGCAATCAAAACAGCAGAACTTCCACACAAAAAAAAAAAGCCTAAAATTATTCCAGCACAATATTAAATATTGGAAGGTGGAAACTTACATGTGAGCTGTGAAAGGGACATTTCAGCTTTGCTGGAAGTGGAGCCTTCTCTAAAAGAAGAGGCAAAATATCTGGAATGAAATGCCATTATAAATATTGAAGGAGCTAACAGAGCTTACATGAACTAATTATCTACAATTATCTTTTTTTCTTTAGCACAGGGGAGAGAGAGAGAGAGAGAGAGAGAGAGAGAGAGATACCAAGAGAGCAATGCTGGTCGACTTCATTAATAGTTTGCTTTAGCAATTTAAAATTTGAACAGCTAACAGGTATGCTGCAACTTTGATCCACACTTCCCTGGATGTAAGGTTTTCCCGGCCAGTAATGTATGTGTTAGATTCATGCATGCATAAAACTGTACCTCAAAATAAAATTTGACATTTAACATATGGTATTGATTGGAACTGCAAACTGGAACAAGACCGCTTCTATATGATGAATGCAAGCATTTAACTTCAAAATAATATAGCTAGGAGACTTTTTCCTGAATTATTGATAGGTTAGGTACCTAAAAATAATATAAGACAATCTTAATACTAAAGAAAGACGACATTGACTTGCAATTCAAAAGTTGAACAGCCGAATTTCAAGCTCAACAAAAAAATTTAGGAAAGCTGTAAGCAACCTTTGATTAGAAAGGGGTATCAACGCCATGACTTGTAAAGACTACTCTAGTTCTACTAACATTTCTTTTCTCCTTCATTGAAAATAAAACGACTTACTAAATGAAGTGAAGAAAATATAATAGCATTATCCATCAGTCCACCAACAGTATAATAAAAGTCTCTATCAACCAGCTAGCTAAGTCTTGACCAAGAAAGAAAGCTCAACATAAAAATCTCCACCAATCCGCATGAAGAAAGAAGAAGGGTTAAGGGGACATCTCTAAACCCATTCGATACCGATGCCTACAACGAAGCCCATCAGAAAATCAGAGTTGTAATGCAGTTTCAACGAAACCCACTTCATTTCGGAGACAATCAGCCTTGAATTGAACCATTGTTAGTGAACTGAGAGTCAATGAGCTAGTATTCATGAACCCAACAGATACCAGATTCTGCTGGGTGATGAAAAATTAGAAAGGCTTAGAATTATGCGCTTGATTTTGTAGTGCATCTAAAATTCTAGCGAGATTGTTAGTTGAAAAGACCAATTTTTTACCGCCTTCGAAGTTAAATTTTTTAGTAAGAGAAAAAACGTACAGTTTGAAGTTGAACCTAGAAGCAAGTCGAATTGGACAGGAAGAGCATATGTAGTGAGCAAAACTTCAAATTCAAGAGTCTGTAAACTCAAAGACAGTGTAAGCTTCGCAATGCAGAAGAGAAATGAGATTATTCATTTGGAAAATAGAAGATAAAGTGAAGGGATTTTACCTCGTCGGAGGCATTTACAGCCATTGCAGAGAGATTGTGTTCCAGAGAGAAGTTAAACACTTTCACAATTTCACACAGAGCGAGAAGTTAACGTTACAACTTACATCGGATGAAGGAGTGCTTTTTTCTCTTTTCTCTTTTCTTTTTTCTTTTCCAGCTACTAGTCCTTCACATAAAAATATTAGTAAATCTAATAAATAAAAGAATTAATTATAATTTAATATTAGTAGTTACATACTTAAGACATATTAATTTATTTTTTTTTAATTTTTATAATCACATATCCCAATATTTTAAATTTATTACAATATAATTCTGCCGTTATGATTTTCGTTAAATTTCTCAGTTAGCTGTCTATGTAGCATTAGAGATCTCTTGTTTTTTTTTTTTTATAATTTTAAATTGATTAAAATATAAATAAAATATTAAAAACCAAAACAAAATCAAAAAACCACTCTCTCTCCTCTCCCCCATCGATTTATTCTCCCCCTCCCCTCTACGCTTCCCCCCATTCCCATGACCACCACCTGCCCCCACCCTAGCTGGCAACTACAAAAAAGAGAAAACAAAAAAATCATCGGCAGAACCCAGAACCCCAGCAACTACAGAAAAGAGAGAGAAAAAAATCATCCATAGAAACCCCCCAACACACCCCCACCCCACCCCAAAACGAATCCAACAACCCAGACCCCATCCCCCCGATTTCCCTTTGTTTGAACTCCAGGCTTGGGTGCCATTGGTGCTTGTGGATCGTTTGGATGCTGCCATTGGAGCCGATTTTCCTTGGGGCTGCAACCCATATTGTTCGGTTAAGACACCAAACTCGTCCATATCAGAAATTGAGAGAAATGGTCCACAATTGAGCTACAAATAATCGAAATTTTGACAAAAAGAAAAAATGGGTTTGATTGAGCTATGAACTGAGGATTTTGTTGAACAAAGAAATTCAAAATCTGGGTATATCTAATTGATCTATGATCTACACTGTAATTGGAAAAGAAACAAAAAATTAAAAAGTAAAAACAGGGATGGGTGTAGGGAACGAAGGTGGGGATGGTGGAAAAGAAGAGGAAGGATGGGGCGGCGGAGATGCTGGGTATGGGTTGGGGGTTGGTGACGGCTGGGGAGTTTGGTCGGATTAATGGTGTGGGGTTTTTAATTGTTGTTACATTTTTAATTTTTTATGTTTTTTTATATTTAAGTTAATTATTTTTAACTCCATATTAAATATTTTTAATTAAGCAAATTAACAGAATTGAAATATGGGACTAAATTTGTTAATTATTGCAATTACAGTGATGAAATTCAAATTTAATTTCGAAATAAATTTTAGTGACTAAAAATATAATTAACTCTTTTATTATATGTAAAACCAAAAAATAAAAGATTAGCCGCA
The DNA here is from genome assembly GCF_000346465.2 of Prunus persica. Taxonomy (NCBI): domain Eukaryota; kingdom Viridiplantae; phylum Streptophyta; class Magnoliopsida; order Rosales; family Rosaceae; genus Prunus; species Prunus persica. The sequence goes on from NC_034014.1 coordinate 19,590,015, forward strand.
TGTGAAGCTTAAAAGTGGGGAAAAGGTTTGATGGCATGGCACGGACATTCAGACAAAAAGTTAATCACAGGTAGGACTAGAGGCAGTCACGGGCTCATTTTAACTATTTCAGTGGTCCCACCCCACCCTGCTCCCCTCCTTTGAGGCGGTGACATTGTGACTGCGACGTGGTACGGCGCTGAAGTCTAAAATAGGAGAGAGTATTGGGTAGCGGACATTGTTGTGTAGGGCTGTTGCATAGAGCAGTGGGACCCGCCCTCTTGTGAGTGTGCTGGTACCTAATGTTTTGTGATTATGTGGTTTTGCTCTGCTGCTGGGAATTAATGATCATCTTCGACATACAATCATGTTTGGATGTGGTTTTCGAAATTATGGGACTTCCTTTTGCTTGGTTGTTTCAACTTTCATGAATGGCGTCAATGCCAACCTGTATTTTCTTTTTATTATTATTATTTTTTAAAGGTACAATTTGTATATCATATATTTTAATGAATTACGAACCTACATATTTACACGCATTTCGTTTAATATGAATCATTACAATAATTCAATTATAAAAAGCAAGCCACATCAGCTAATTTAATTTTAGTGTTAATTTAAAGACGGAGAATGGTGAAGGAAAGAATAATTTATTGTTGATTGAGAAGTGATGGACTTGAATTGTGGATCCACCTAAGTCCAAAAGATTCTTCAAGGATTTCTAATTCGCCTCTTTTTATCTATGTTTTCTCCCTTTCCCTCTCTTATCCAAGTTAATTTTGTTGGGCGATAAGGTTCTTTGGCTGCTCTACACAGAGATATGATGCTCCAAAAAGACTCACAAATGAATTGAAATCAATTTTTTGGAAGGTAAAAAAAAATGAGCATCGGGAGCCAAAGTATTGGTAAAAGGGATAATGGAACGGAGTTAGCCATTAATTTAAAAAATAATAATAATTTAAAATTAGTGTAGCTTACGTGGCTTGAGCTTCAACCATTGGATTTTTGTGACGATTCAGATTAAGTCAAATATGTGTAAATGCACAATATGTAAATGTAGAGGCTCAAGATTTCATTTTAACTACCTTTTTTTTAGCCCAACGATTCATTTTAGACCACACTTATGAAACAAGTGTTGTGCGAAAACACTCTAAGACCTTATCGTTGATGTACTACACAACCGGCAAGCACACACACAAGCCACACGAGAACAAAGCAAACACACAGCCACAAAGTAAAGCAAACACATAGAGAACGCAAGAATTTATAGAGGTTCGGCGTTGTACTTATGCCCTCTTGGTGACCCACCCAAGAAATTTACTAGTATACAAAAACAACTTTGGTTATAATGAAGAATCCCATTAGTTCTCACAAGAAACCCTAGCTCTCTTTTCGCTCACCCTTGCTCAAATCCAATTTGATGCCCCTTAAAAACCCTAGCACTAACATGCCTATTTATAGGTAGTAAAATCATATACGGAATAGGAAACCTAAAACTCCCAAAATTCAATGAAAAATTATCGTAAAACGAGTAGGATCATTTTTCATTGGATTTTGAGGAGTTTTATTGGATTCAGAAATTAATCAAGCAGGAGCTTGAGCACATCAGGATTTTGACATTCTGAAACTTGAGCGCCAGAGTCCAGTCACTAGGTCTGCAACCCCTTGTCTGTTTATTTCCTTCGTTCCTTCTGCATCCAATGTGAGCCAACCTCAACAAGAAGTATAGCACCAAGTATGTCCATCATTTGATTTCTGAATGATAGAACTGATTGCAAACTTTTATTAAAAGGTCAATGAGAATTCAAGCACTACATAAGCACAGAAACATATATATATGAAATATGGATTGCATGTGTATGATTTCTTACTAAAATAGTTAGCTAGCACAGTAGTATAGTGCAAGTTCTAACTGCCACCAAGTCTTCCCAAGTGCTCAAATCAATCCAGAAAGTTCTCTAAGGTGGTAGTGGTCCCATTTCTAATCAGATCCATCGGTCTCATCCTTTGATTACTTCTTATTTGTTGTTTTATTCCTTTTCATTGTATTAGAGAAATTTAAGTTTTCATTTGTCTTCAGGAATAGAAAAGAACTAATATTGAACGAGTTCCCCATTCACTATATAATCTTTTGATTATAAGTTTGTTTCTTGGTGTGCAAGTTACTTTATTATTCCTTCAAGTTTATTAGGGTTTTTGCATTACTAATAGTGGCATGCTCACAATTTTATACAATCTCTTAGCCTATATATATACACACACAGTTGAGGGACATCTTTCTAGAGCTCACCAGACATTGTATTTCAATGATCTAAACTGTCCAGTTTTTGATATTACCTCAAAGATCATCTTTGTAAAAATTCACTTGAATTCGAAACCATTTGACCACTTAATTAGATAGTTGTTATTATAGTTTTTTTCTTGAAGCATCGTGTCCGTCTATTGAGTTGGTCCCAACTAGATGCCTTAATGATTTTCAAGTTACCTGATTTTTTGCATGGATGATTTATGAATGAAGACTTGAAAAATGAACGGTTTGGATCGTTGAAAAAAAAAATTCGTAAGGAACCCTAAAGGGTGTTCTCAATAGAAGGGGACAATAAGAGGTAATCCTTAATGAAGATTAATTTTTTTGTGGTTGTTGCGGCTCTTGGGGTTGCTTTGCTTAGGTGCTTGCAATGGCTTAAAATGGTGTCCGGCCACTCTTCCTCTAAGTCTTCCGGCCAGCCACCAAAGTATTTTCGACCACTCAAGCTTGGATTGGAGTTTACGACAAGTCCGTGGGTATTGGCAATGGTGACTTAAGTTTGGGTTTGAGCAACAACTTAAGTTTGGCTTGGTTGATGATGCAATCTAGCAATAAGATAGTAACTCTAAATTCTTGGGGATTTAAATTCTGATGGGTGAATTAAGATGGATAATTAATTTGACATGGTTCCCTTCCATGGGCTTCGGCCTTGGTGAGGATTATGTAGGGATGGCACAAATTTTTGTCGAGTTCAACTCCCATTGGGTTCCTGGTCCTAACGGGGGGAGATTTTGAGGAAATATCGAGGGCAAGTACGGGGATTCCTGAATTTAAAAAATTTTCAATTGGGTATATGTTGGGAATGGTATTGTTATCCCCATTTCCAAACCCGTGCCCGATACGTAATATATTTATGTTTATGTAATATACATATAATATAATATAATCAATAAATATATAACTTAATATTTATTTAGTTTTGTAAAATTGAATTGAGATGATTGTGAGTACTTGAGTTGAATTTTATAGGTCAATTAAATGTGATTGATAGTTTAAGATGAAATTAGTTTTGATGTTAGATCGCTCAATTATTGTAATGATCATTTGTGGCTAGTGGCTTTTTTGGTTGAAGCCTGAATTATAAAGTAATCACAGAATTTCTCAACAAAAAAAAGAAGGTGAAATTAGTTTTATAATGTAGGATAAAAAAATTTTTTAAAAAGCAAAAAAAATCAAGGATTCGGGGTGGGTTTGAGGGAAATCTCCAAACATGGACAGGGACGGAGATTCCCTGAAAATTCTTATCGAGGATGGAGAGCGGAGATAAGAATGATATTGTCATACCTGTCCCTGAACTGGCCCGTTGCCATCCTAGTAATATGGCTATACTTGACAGACTCTAAAATGCTTGGGGATTTAAATTCGGATGGGTGCATGCATGGGTAAGAATGTTTAAAAGGGAACTCAAAACTGGAGATTTTCTTAGAGTGGAGATGCTTCTTGTTTGTGGATAACATGAGGGTTGGATTTGGATGGGGTGTCTTGGCTTTTATAGAGGTGTGGGATTAAGATGATGGATGATGGAGATGTGTTCCGGCAGAATATATTCCATTCCAGCAGAAGTATGGGCTTGGCATGGCTTGTATTACATGGCCCTTGACATAGATATAAGTCGTGTCTTAGTTAGTAGGACTGTCCTTTGTATTGGGCATGCATGCTTTACTACTTATTGGGCACAAAAAGTCTTAAAAGAGGCATTGAGGCATTGAGAGGTGAACATATTCTAGAGCTACAAGTTGCATATAAAATACATCCACTTATAAGAGCATAATTCTCGTTACGTCTGCAGTGCAGGCAACTTATGTTTTTTTTTGGATAGATAACACAAAGAACCCCAATTTCATCTTTGCAGAGAGGGACGGAACTAGAATTTATAATTTTTTGGGGGGTGGGTTGGGGTGGCACAACTTAATGCTCTAATGAAAAGAATATATTTTAATGTTCAAAGCACATAACAAGGTATATTTTTTAGAGATATTTAGTCATATACTCATTCTTAGCACTAAAACTATAAATAAACCCTACATTATTTAATTTCCATAAACAAACCCAAAAAAACCAAAAAAATGACAACTAGCCCTATTGAATTTAATTTTAATTATTAAATTACTTTGATGCCCTATTGTTTTGGTCTTTTTTATGAGATTTTTGGGTTGAGTTTGTTTTAAATAATCAATGGCAGTTTTTGTAATTTAAAAGAAGTTAAAAACCTTTCTGTTATGTTATAAATGAGTTTTGAGTGTGTTTCTAAAGTCCATTTCATATAATAGTAAATCTGCCTATTTTTTAAAACACCAAGAATGGTAAAAGGAACAAAAAACAGAAAAAGAGAGCAAAATTCAAGAGTTGCTTATATTGGAGGGGCCATAAGAGTAAAACAACATTTTCTGTAATATACCATAGCATAACATTAAAATATTATATTATATGGGAAAAATTTTGGGGGTCCAGGGCCATGTCAAGCCCAAACACGACTCTGTCCTTGTTTGCAAGCCCCGCAAGTTGGTGAAGATTGAACCACCCTAATTTATTTCTAACAAAAATTTTCCTTTATTTGTCCTTAAAAAAACTAGATCGTAACTTGAAATGACAAGGATTTATTTGTCTTTAATTTTTATTTATTTATAAAAGCGATATTAGAGTTAGGGGAATTAAATTTAGGACCTCGAGTGCAAAGATAAATACTTATAATCACTTCAACTACAAATCCCTTAAAATTTATTTTTCTTTCTTAACTCAAATGCAACACATAAAAATAGAGTTGTGGATGGAGGAGTATGCCAAGAGAAGGCAACTTTGTTGCCAATGACAAACTTGGAGTTAGTTTGGAGCTCAGTCGGTTATTTGAGGCTCCCTAAATGAAGCGTGCTGTCTAATGTTTTAAGATCTTTAGAGGTTTTGTCCGACACAAACTAATTATTAGTCAGTTTGTTTTGTTTAGCCTTTGGCCCTTCACTTATTAAAAAAATAACAAAGTATACAAATGAGAACTGAAATGATCCATATATAGTAGAGATAGATACCATCTATGTTTATTGGTATCTAAATAGTAGATATTAAAGTAAGTAAAGTGAAGAAGGTGAATATGAAGCATGATATGATACCATACAAGGTACACCAATGCTACTCCTACTCCTTATGTGTCATCTTGCACTTTCTGTGAGTGTGTTTTCTTGCCCTAATCGAGAACGGGAGATTTTGAATGTGGAATCTCTTTTATTTTTTTCATGGAAAAAAAAAGTCCATCAAAAAGCCATGATCAGTATTATATTTGTGTATATACATTCAAAAGATTTTTTTTTTAATTAAACATACAGAACATATCATTAGTAATAAATGTGAATATCATGCTATTGTTTTTAATTTTTCAAAGGGTTTTTTTATTTATTTATCTCAAAACGTCTATGAGGTTTCCTAAACTATCGTAGTCCTTTATCTTTTCTTTTTTCTACATGTATCATCCTATTAGTATGTTGCCGTAACATGCATGTGTGGCCTATAAATTCACCGTTATAATGCCATGTGAATTTAAAAAAAAAGTATGAAAATAATGTGTTTTTTATCTTCTTCTCTTTTTGTCATAATTAGGAAGGGAAAGATGGGATATTCTCACACACACACGCACTGTGCCATGAGAGATCAAACCGCATGCCATTAGCTTGCAAGCTAGTAGCTCTACCACTGAGCTAAAGACCACATTGGTAAATAATGTGTTGAAATACCACAACTTGTGCTTAAGAGGAAAATAACTCACATAACACTGGTGATATTTTAAGCAAATTACGTACTCCCATATGAAAAAGTAGAATAAAATAAAATAAAACACAAAATAATGCATGATTGACTTAGAATACCATCACAGTCATTTAAACAAACATAAACATAAGCAAACAAGGGCAGCCAAGTTTACTAGAGCTGATGTGCTCCCTACTCGAGTTCGAATCCCCCTATCTTAAGTTGAGATCTATATATATAAAGTAAAAGGATGAGAATTGTGAAACATTCAAAATACCATAAGGCAAAGATTAATGATTGAAATTATTATTTAAATGAAGATAATATAGTAAATTCACACTTTTATATATTAAAAAAAATTAAAATTAAAATTAAAACACAAAATAAGATAATGAGTCATATTTTTCTTTTTATGCAATACAATTACCCATTATCTTTCTTAATTCTAAAATAAAATAATAAAAAAAATTAAAAAACCAATTGACGCACGCTAGTTAGATTACAATAGAATGTCCCTTCGTATAAAATTAAAAAAACATAAACAGAAAGGAGAGACTGTGCAAGCAGCAACCGTCCAAACAAGAGCAGCTGAAAAACAGCAGAAGCTCGATGAAAGCTAAACTAAAAAGCCATGTGAATTTTGCGATGATGAGAGAGATAGCGGCTGCATGAAGGCGATGGGAACCAAGCAGAAGCAGAAGCAGAAGCTGCAGCAAAAGCAGAAGCAAAATCAAAAGCAGCACAGCAAGCAAGAGTCAAGACCCACAAAATCCACCATCACCAACTCACTCCCATATGTCACTCTCCTCTGCAAATAATATATATTCCATTCTCTCGTCCTCTTCAAGCTTCTTCCCCGTCCCCAATTCTCCACTCTCTTATTAACCCTTAAATGTCGTTCATCCGCAACCCCACCTCCACTCTACGACGCCGTTTTCATGTCCCCAGAAATGCACCCACTGGACTTCAGCCTCACCCATCTCATTAAATCCCAGCCCTCCGATCCCGATCCCGATCCCGGTCCCCTCTTCCTCGGTGGTCTGTTCCTCCAACCGAATGACACCGTCCCTCCTTCCTTCCTCTCCTTGGTTCCCCCCAAGACCCGTTTCAGTTTCACGCGCCGTGGCAAAACGGTGCGTCTTAGAGGTTTGAGAGGAGGAGGTGGCGGTGCTCTGTTCTTTTCTGTGAGCTTGTCGATAAAGCGGAGTGAAGGGAATGGTGACGATGGATGTGTTGGGGAATCTGGGCAAGTCTTGGGGCAAAATGGGAATACAAGTATTTCGTCGGAGGAGGCCGTCGTGGTGTTCGAGAAGGGTGAGAGTGAGACTGTACGAAAGGGATCAGGTGCTATGAACACAACAAAGCATCTCTGGTCTGGAGCTGTTGCTGCTATGGTTTCCAGGTTCCTTCTCTCTAAAACAATTACATTTTATAAAAAAATTCTTTCTTCTTTTGGCGGGTGAATGACTGTTTGCATTTATTTGTGAATTGGCAGAGACTATGAGATTAAGAGTAGATGTAAAGTCTTGGTTTTTCCAAAGATGAAAGGAAAGCTTCTGTTTTTAAGCTAACCCAGATAGATATATGAGTATATGAAGAACTAACTCTAGGTCCAGGTTATATATCTTTGAGTCCTCAATGATGGAAATCTTAAAACCCAATTGGCAGTTTCTCTCCTATCCTTTGATTTTGAAGAAACTAAAAAGGAGCGTCCAATTATGATTTCTTTGTGATTGTGGCTCTGAATTATTGGTTATGCTTTGAATTGGCTAAAAGGTACATCATATGCTTCTCTTCTGCTTATGCACTGACATTCAAACTTTTGGTGTTTCACCTGCCCCTATGGATGCCGGTGTATTAGGACGTTTGTTGCTCCTCTTGAAAGGCTAAAGCTGGAATATATAGTTCGTGGTGAACAGAAGAACCTTTTTGAGCTCATCAGGACGATTGCAGCTTCTCAAGGGCTGAAAGGATTTTGGAAAGGAAACTTGGTCAATATTCTTCGCACAGCACCCTTTAAGGCTATCAATTTCTATGCTTATGATACTTACAGAAATCATCTGATGAAATTGTCTGAGAATGAGGAATCCACAAATTATGAGAGGTTTCTTGCTGGTGCTGCCGCTGGAATTACCGCTACCTTGCTCTGCTTACCTATGGACACTGTATGTTGCCACTTACTACTGCTATTTGGTTCAGTTAATTTCATCCCATGAGCATACATTTTCCTGGTGCCTTTTTCCAATTTTTTGTGTTCAAATTAATTTCTTCTTGTACTTCACAGTTAGTGCAATGTGCAGGATGGGAGGTCACCATAATCCACACTTTTATAGATCACTCCTTGAGAGTCTTCATGACCTAAGTTCTTTTGCTTGCACTTGAGAACTCTAATCTGGTTTTTTTAATAAATTCTAGCCAGAAAGAAGAATGTGAGCATGCGTGTGTGTGTGTGCAGGAGGGGCAGTATCTGTGTGTATCACATTAGAGTTTCCACACCTTGGCATTCATTCCAGCTCGAATTTTTGTGTTCATTTTTTCTCTTTTGAGATTGACCAGCCAGCTGGGTTGGTTTAGCTTTTCCTTTCTATTGAAAAGGAGTCAGCTGGCTGCGCGAATCACCCTTATCTCTTACTGATTTCGTCAGACGTAAAATTATGTCACGAGAAACAATCCAAATTTACTCAAATGGGATAATAAGAAGAAATTGGCAGGGGCATGGCCTTAGCACAGGTTAATTCTCCAATGAGACCCTGAGGTGGATGCATATATTGTTTAATGGAAACCAGTTGAGTTTTATTCAGTGTTATTTTATGTAGCAAACCTCAAAGATTATTTGGATATACAGTAGGAGCAAGCCTTTCTTTCGTCTTTTACATAGCACCTGAAAAAAAATTACTTGCGTTGGCTTCCATGTAAACTGTTTTGGTAACCCCATTTTGAATGAAATAATGTTTTTGCGGTGGCCATTGCTTGGAGCCCCAGCTCTTATAGATTAAAAAGCTGGTATTTGTCAACAATTTTTACAGTGGCATTGCAAGCCAAGTCACATTGTAAAATTTCAATTATTTCAGATCAGGACAAAGATGGTAGCACCTGGTGGAGAAGCCTTGGGTGGTGTAATTGGTGCTTTCCGCCACATGATCCAAACTGAAGGGTTCTTTTCTCTTTACAAGGGTTTACTACCCTCTATTGTGAGCATGGCACCTTCAGGTGCAGTTTTCTATGGTGTTTATGATATACTAAAATCGGCTTATCTGCACTCACCTGAAGGGAGGAAAAGAATCCAACACATGAAACAAGAAGGTGAGAAACTGAATGCTTTGGAACAACTGGAGTTAGGTCCCATTAGAACATTACTGTATGGGGCAATTGCCGGAGCTTGTTCTGAAGCTGCTACATATCCTTTTGAAGTTGTGAGGAGACACCTTCAATTGCAAGTTCGAGCAACTAAGTTAAGTGCATTTGCAACTTGTGTGAAAATTGTTGAGCAAGGAGGTGTACCTGCTCTTTATGCAGGGCTAACACCAAGCCTATTGCAGGTATGGTACTCTGACGATTCTTTAGTTGGAAACGCTTCTGGGTTCTGTGTAATTAATTGTGTTGAAATTATAATTAGAGAGGTGTACCATTGCAACTAACCAAACTTCGGATACGAAATAGTAATTTTTTTTTGTCTAAGATGAGGTATAAACGTCAAATTAAGTGTCTACTTGAGGGGTTAAAACGAAATTAACCCAGTGAAAAGAGCAAGTGAATGTGGATGTGGTTTTATTTTGGTTGTTAAGAGTAGTTGAGCAGTTGTCATTACATCATTTTATTATGAGTTTCTTAACATTTTTCTTTGTCGTCACTCTGCAGGTTTTACCATCAGCTGCAATCAGTTATCTTGTATACGAGTTCATGAAGATTTTTCTCAAAGTAGAGTCCACGTAATATTTTTCAATCAATAGCAAGGACCCGAGGTTCTTGTCGAGGTTGACTGGTTGGGAATGAATACTTTTGTTTTTGTTTTTGTTTTCTTCCATGTTTTGTTTTGTTGATACTTGGAAAAGAACCAAAAGAAAAAAAAAAGGCATGCATTTTCAAAGGAGGTCTTCACAATGTTTTCGGTTGGCTTTGCTGTGAGATGAGACAAGAAATTTATCCTGACGCGCAAGGCAGGCACAAGCGGACAGAAAATTTCGCCTTTCGTTTTCTATTTTTCTTTTCCCCCATAAGTTCTCCGTTGGCATCTGAAAAGTGCAAAGAGTGGTTCAGTTGAGACAAAAGAAAATCAATGTAGTTAAAGTGGACTTCAACACAGAAAGCTCAAATTTGGCTTGTTTCTTAACAACGAGCCTAAGACAAACTCCAGTTGTATCAAGATATAGTTTATATGGTTTGATAACTTTTGCAAAATTTATAGGAATATATTGATGATAGAACAAAGCAGGATAGCTTATATGCTTGGAGAACTTTTTGTGTTTTCTTTTATATTTTTCTATAATTAACTAAGAATATTACTTGTTTCATTTCCTAAAAGGAGATACCCAATGCCGAACACACAAATTCGGTAATAGTTTTTGTTTAATTGAAAAATTGAGCAATGCCCCCGAATTATAGGTCGTGTTCTACTCTGCCCTATGAAGTCTCAATCTCGTTCTAAGTACTAGTAAACTTTTCATTCATGCCAATGTGGCCCTTGTTAGTTAGTTATGTAAATTATTTGTCAAATTGATGGTCATTTTCATGCGATCAAGTTGGGACTTGCTTTAATCCACTTTCAACTTGCCCCGGCCTGATTGTGACACTAATTGACCTAAAAGGTGTAAGATATAGGCTATAGTCGGTAGAACAAAGCAAGATAACTTGTTTTTTTTTAGAAGAAGATTTCATTCATGTGTCAAAAAGGCATATAAAAACCGACATGCTACCAATAGCTTCATTAAAACCTTCTTAGGAGACCACATGGGACAGATTCCAGAGTAGGAAAGAGTGCCATACATGTCTTGGACTAACAGGAGAGTCCAATACAACATGACAAAACCAAAACAGAACAGGAAAAGAGAACCCCAACTAGAGACCAACATAGTAAACCCACATGAGAGGACTGCAAAACATCCCAACTGTCAAAAGAGGCCGTCTATGAGCAAAATCATAGTCCTTTGACACATACACAAACTGCAAGGCATGCCATAACAGAAACCAGGAGAGAACATGGATGAATAAACATAGAAACAACAATAAAAGGACCCCTGAGAAGCACTCCACGTCAACTTAGAACCTGACAAAGAAAACTCCTATGACCAAGCATAATTCTTCGGTAGGTGCAGAATAGAGAAAGAACCACAATCCAACAACTACCACCAGCGTCACTGCAATCGTTGTCGTCGAAACAAAGACAAAACATCTGCCACCAGATAGCACAACTCTCCCAAGGAGAGATACAACCCAACATCACTAGTACACTACTGCTGCCACCGCCAAGACATAGACAACATCAGTCACCTAGAACACTGCAAAAACAACCAAACAAAACTAACACATACATAAACAGACCTAGATCCAAACAGATCTAGGTTATCTAGGGAGGGATAAGAAGAAGGGAAAAGATGGGAGAAGGAAGGGAGAGGAGGAGAGGAAGGGGGAGATGGGTGGATAGGCAGTGGCCACCTTCCCCCTAGCTTCCTTGCCATTGGTTGTCAGCAAGGAGAAAGGGGAGATTGGATGCGGCTAAGGGAGGGCATTCTTTGGTTAATCATTTTGACGGTAACAATGCAAGATAGCTTGTTATGGTTGGACAACTTTGTGTTTTCTTCAGTATTTTTTCTACATTTAGCTCACCTCTTTTACCTTAGTCACTTCGAGATGTTCTCTCTCTATCAATGAGCGATAAGGGTGTGTAGAGAGTAGACTTGTCAATCTATTAACGATGTCAGGTTTCTTCATCCATTCTAACTAGTGCAATAAAACATCGGAAAACAAGGTGTTTATACAATGAAAGAAACAATAACCAAGAAAAACAAAGAAAATGGAGCATCTGACAACTTTGACTCTTACAAAAGCAGCATGGTTATCTACAGGCATAAACTAGTTGAAACCAGCAGATTGGGTTCCTAAAAGCACAACCCTGCTGGCATGGTTAGGCTCTACAGTTCGGTTTAACATTTCATGAAAACCGTTGGAGGTAAATGAGGGAACAAAAATGCCTCCCAAAAGAATGTACAACGGCAGATTTTGTTTATGTCAAATTTTAACTCTACCAGTTAGCCTAACACAACTCCAATCCTGTAACCATCTCTGTTGCGACATATAATGTCCTAATACAGAGCCTTAGTGTCCACTGTCACTACTGCCGACCATACTGTTGATTTCGGATAATAACACCCCTACCAGCAGCAGGAATTCCATATTGATTAGTCTGGGAGTAGTTGGGAGGACCGACTCCATAACCACCAGGGGCTCCTCTAGAGCTAGGGGCCGCCATGCCACTCCCAGCATATGGTGGAGCTCGTCCTTGGGGTGGATATGGTCCACCACTGTAACCTCCAACTTGACCTCCGCGATTTAGGTGGTAAGGTCCACCCTGGTTTCCAGGAGGGTACCTGCTTGGACCTCCAGGAGGACCGTGCGGTTTTCCGTAGTGGTGGTGACTTGGTCCAGCTGATAATGGGGGCTGAGCATCGTTTATTGGATGATTGGGCCCGTACCACTGTGGAGGAGCTTGCCCTGTATGTTGAATTGGAGGCAGGCGATAATGCTTATGATAATACTGTGACTTTGATCCCTTTGTTATTTCTTCAGTTTGCCGCCGCTGCTGCTTCTTTTTCTTTGTTTGGAATTCGTGTGATGATTCATACTTAGGTAGGCTGTACGATACAAGATAAGCACAGTTCAACATATTATAGAAATACAAAGAGAAGCCTTGAACCATACACATTTCAGAAGAGACCCAAATACCACAACCCCTCAAATTCCACCATAACAGGCCCAACCCTATGCCACCACTTTCAGAAAAGGAGACAAGTATTAGGCTAAAAGCTGGTTGGTGATGCACATGTGATGAGCAACGATCGCTTAAATGTGCTAATTTATAGGAAGCCAAGTGCAAAAGAGATGTAAACAAAAGGGAGTAAAGTACGAATAGTCATCCACGATAGGCACAACACAACTGGATTTTTATCACCAACTGTGAGAACTGTTTATAGGTTGGACACCTATTTGAATGTACCATGTGATCTAGCAAACTCAAAGGAAATGCAGATAATTTAAAACAAAAAAACACACCTCTTCGGATCACAGGGTAAAGGGTCAGCCCAGAAATACTCTGCATCCAGTGCTTGCTTTGCAGTCCATCTCTACATAGAAGGAAACAAGTAGATAAGCAGGAAAAACCATAAGAGCACCCAATATTTTTAGCCCCTTACTGCAAAAGCAGAAGTGGCAGTCTGCTCAATCTGCATTATCAAGTTCATTCCTCCAAAATAGTAGCTAACAAGGACAAAAAAGCTTGATTTACTATTAGTGATGTGCCATAGTGTTTGTCAATATACAATCATATTCCTTTCCTTGAAGCATCCTGACAATGTGCATACATAGTCTTCAAACAAGTATTCAGCTCAATCATTTGTTTGAGGCAGCATATATTTGGATTCAGGTTACAAACCAAAGAAAGGTGACAAATGAATCATGCTAGTGTAGCTGATATATTTAAATATAAAAAAACCTCGAATGAATTTTAAACAAAACTAGACTCCAGTATATTAGTAAATAATAAAATTATGGCAAGAACAAATATGTAAAATTCAAGTAGTACCTGATTTGGATCAAGAGCTAACAAGTGGTCCAATAGATCCAAAGCATGGGAGTCAAAACTGGAAGCATATTGAAAAACAAATTAACAAACAGAATCAAATAGCTTGTGACAGATTAATATTCAATCATAATACTTGAGAAACTCATCAATCATTTACTTACTGTCTGAAAATTTCCCTGACTCGTCTTTTCATGGTCCTTGTTGGCTTGAAGTTATTATACCAAGGACTTTTTGACACATCAGGCCAGTTGATCTCGTCAGGCGATCCACAGAGCTCAAATATTTTGTTCAGTTGGTCAGGCTACAATAAATATGAAGAAAATAAATACTACAAACTGAGCCTCAAGAAATAATTTGTCCATGTTGTCATTGTTTGTGATTATTTCATAAATATGTCTAATACACCAATTACCACCAAATACAAATACAAAAACAAAAAGAAAAACCAAATTCTCCTAAACCAACCACATATTCATCACTAGCCACATAAAAAATTTAAACATAAAACAGCCATTCCTGGATAGCTACAGTCTCTAATAGGGTACAGCACTAACTTCTACACCATATAGGATGAGACAAGTTGGATGTAAGCTCCACAACACATCCTTCGCACACGTGCCCCTCAACCAATATTTGATTAAGAATGCATATTTTCTAAAGGGTGCTGATTTTCCCACTCCGGTTTTGTCCACTTACACTCCCTTTTGTTTTTTAATACTTTTTACTATAACATACAATTTCCAATAAGGGAGTGTAAATGGACAAAAGAGGAGTGGGAACATACAATTTCCAACAAAGGGAGTGCAAGTGGACAAAAGAGGAGTAGGAAAATCAGCTCCCTTTCTAAAAAGCATGAGATATTGAACCTTAGATTACGCCAGAAAAATTCTTTCTTTCATCAACATATTTGAAAATAAAAGCTGACGCAATCCATAGTAAATTAAATAAGACATCAGACTTCATTTTGCAATACTAGCCAAAATTTGGTAAATTCATCAATTCTAAAACCAATTATCAGAGTGGAGAAGAATTGGAGAGGATGTCTAACTTCACTTCTTCCTTGCAAAATTGGTTTTCCATGCAGAAGTTCAGCAAAGATGCAACCAACAGACCAAATGTCAACAGCTGGACCATACTTTGTGGCTCCAAGCAGCAACTCTGGGGGCCTGCTCCAATTATATCAGTTATATGCACTATCTAAACATCAGGCATACTCTTTGAAAGAATCAATGCTTTAGCAAAGTGAATTTCTAATGGTAATTATGAAGTAAATGCTTACCTATACCACAAAGTTATGACACGATTTGTAAGATTTCCCTCATGGTTACTACAAAAGGACCTTGCAAGCCCAAAGTCTGCTAGCTTCAACTTCCCCTCATTATCTATCAAAAGATTAGAACCTGCAAGAATAGGCTTTATTCTGATATAGCTCCAGGTGCACAATACTAATAATCATATTTGAGAAAGGAGATGATAAACTTGTTGATTAACCTTTGATGTCACGATGAAGTACTTGATTAACATGACAGTAATGTAGCCCAGTCAATAGCTGCTTCATATAACACTTGAGAATAAAACGTGAGAAAACTGTAAGGTACTTGATGTAACAGATAACTCTCTTTCTCCAAAATTGTAAGAATATATTATACCTTTATCTGGGGAACTGTAAATCTCAGTCCAGGACGATCAGCAAGGCCTGTCAAATCGTGATCCATATACTCAAAAACCATATAGATGCCACCCTTGGACTTATTACCATCTGTAATCAACAAAACACATGTCAGAAGAACTACCACCTACAATAAATTTTGATACAAAGTGACGCTCTCAAAGCATGTGTCACCAGATGACATTAAATGGATCACAGACACGCAGATGTAACACACACAACTGACTAAGATTTCATGTAACAGCTTTTGGTACCTTGATTCCCTTGCTCATCCCCTTCAGGACCTTGAAGACAGAAAAAGTTATTTAAGGTATGAGCAAACAGAACCAATATAAATGTTACATATTTGTCAATTGTGATACAATATAATTCTTGAACGATGGAAATTCAAGTACCTGTGGAAGTTACAATCTCTTTCAGCTTAACAACATTTTCATGATGAAGCTTTTTCAGAATTTTAATTTCCCGGATTGCTGTAATTGGGAACTACATAAACAAAGCAAAAATCCCATAAAATTTATTATAAGATGTGAACATGTGTGTGCAAATAGGTCTGGGAGTGTGCCTGGTTGTGCGTGCATGTGTAAATACCCGTAGTTTCACTTAATCAAAATGGTTGAAACATACTACCGTTCTCCATTTAATAAGAACACATGGTAAATTAAAGAAACAGTACCCCTTCTTTTTCATTATCCATGCGTATCTTTTTCAAAGCAACAATTTCCCCAGTTCGGGTTTCTCTGGCCATGAACACTTGACTGCAAAAGAAAACACGATCCAGGGGGGGGAAAAGTAACTCAATTAATTCAGGATTAAGAAAAACCACAGGGATACTAGTGTTTCATTACGTGAAAGAAATTTAATTTTTGTTCATAAGAAACATAATTTTCCACACTGTTTGACCATGAAAATATGTCTTACTTTGGGTTCCTCAAAATCTATCTACCCATACCATCCTTGGCCGCCCCCACCTAAAATAATCTCAAACTTATAGAAACTTGATCTTTCTTCTTTCCTTCTTCTGTGTTTTGGGGAGGGGGGTCTATAACATACTACAATTTTAGTGGAACCATTAAAACTTGCGCAATTTGTGCTTTTACTTATGCTCCTGCAAAGAAAGGGAAAAGAGAGAAAGCAAGAAGTCTAACGGAGCCGAAAGGAAGAAGGCAGTGTCTTCTCTGTCCACTCCTACAGAGACCGCAAAACATGATCCTTCATCTCCATTGAAGATGAGTGGGAGAAGAAAGACTCAAAGAACCACCTCTCGAGCCACCATGAATCCCAAAATGCACATTATTACCAATCCCACCATTAAAGATCAAGATTTTAAATTAAAAAGAAAAACAGTTCTCCCTCCCTAGGACTCCTCGTTCCTTACCTAAGCTGCATTAAACCCTTACATCCAGTGCATCATTTATACTAACAAAAGTAGAATGAAATGCAAATTTTTCTAGTGACATCATGTGCTCTCTATTACATCACTATTGTTTTATTTAAAGACTTTTTTCCCCCACCACAACAAACTAATATATGAGTACTTCTAACCCATTTTATTAATTAAGGATCAAGATTTAACTAATGTTCTTACGCTCCTCCTTTTTTTTTCTTTTTGAAATTATATTTTTCCTACTTTCTATAATACTAATTGCACAAGAATATTATCAGTGAAAAAATATTACTGATGACAAAGAAGTAAACTAGAAAAGAAAAGAACCATCATTATAGCAAGAACAACAGAAAGGCCAATTCTTCAGCACCGAGAACATAAAATCTACACAGTTTTACAGTTTTAAACGGTAGAGTTCCCGAGTTATTAATAAACAAACATATCTGGCAATTATTATGAAATATTTGCACATAAATTCCTAATTGAAGTAGAAGGGCAATCATAATTCATCATTAAGCGGTGCACGTTGTTTCAATTTTTCTGCTCTTTGAAAGAAAAGAACGATAATGCTGAGAGAGGGAGAGAGACTGACCCATAAGTGCCTTCGCCAATTTGCTCGAGTTTCTCAAAGCAGTCGACGCTTCGAGATCCCCATGAATGTAACTCTTCGGTGTTTATCTGCCCGGCTGCCGCCGAAGCCATCGCTCCACAGGCCAAAGGCTGAGACTTTATCACGAGAGAGAGAGAGAGAGAGAGAGAGAGAGAGAGGCGCGCACACACAGAGACTCGACTTGTTTGCTACTACTAACCGCTATTTCCCCCTTGAGGAAGATTTTTATTTTTATTTTTGATGAATCATGAAGTCGGAACTGAGGCTTTGCCACATTTCATAAAATCTGGACCATTTAACTAATCGAACGATTGTGGGTGTGCCACATCCGCTGCAATACATTTGTTTCTTGTTTTTCAAACTGGCTGTTAGTCACTTTGACAGAAGAAAAAAAAAACTTCATCTTCATCTTCATCTCTAGTTGCCTATCGCTCTCTTCATTCTTCCCTTGATCTTTCTTTTATTTATTTATTTTGAGATTTTTTATTTAAATCCCGCACTTCTCTTTGTTTACCCTAATACTTAAATCATTAAGCTGTAAGTTTTATTATTGTGTAAAAAGACAAAAAAGGTCATCCAACTTCATAATTAACCCTAGTAGCTCTATACACACACCCCACCACTCTTCATATTAAGTTTTAAAAGCCTCCTTTCAACTTCCTGTTTACAAACTCTCTCTCTCTCTCTCTCAACTCAACAATACCCAAGTGTTAGAATTCCAGTTACAGTTCTTAGAGAAAGGTAAAACTGTTCTCTTTCTCTAGAAAGTATTAAATTTCGGATTTGGGGTTTCATTTGTTTGTGTTTGTTTTGTTGGGAACAAAGAAATTTGTGGGGTTTAAATATAAAATCTCTTTTAGTTCTTATTTTTTTCAGTTTGTGGTGTATTTAAAGGTAGTTTGGGAAGATAGTGAGGTTTTCTTAGAAATTGTGAAAATTTAAATTAAAAGTTGAGGTGAACTTAGAACATGGGGTGAACTAAGAGAAGTGTGAGGTTTAAATAGAAAATCTCTTTATTTTTTCCTTAGGAAGCTTTAGTCATCAGCCGAAATATAATGAAAATACTCAATTGATTGCTATTGTGATTGATTATGGAATATCGTCATGATGAGCTTGTTTGAGATCTTGGGTTTTCTGGGATGAGGATGGGAATGGTACTGGGTTATGAGAAGGGTTTGGCGTGGAGGGAGTAAAATCGGAGGGCTTTTGGGTTCCCTGCAATGAGGACGAAGGCGCGTGTGTTTGACAAAAAAGATTGATTTTTGGAGCTGTGGGAATTGCGAAGTATTAGGGTGGTTGGGTTGTCATCCATGAGTATGATAACGGAGGTGTTTGAAGAAAAGGGTTTGTGTCTTTTTTCTGCTGTGGAAATAGTATAGAGGTTGGGATTCTTAGTTTTTTTTTTCTTTTCCCGGTCTAAAAGTTGGAATTCTTAGTTGGTGTGGTTCATTTTCGGCTGGAAGGGTAATGAAAAACGTAAATATTGGTCTTCTTTTCTTTCTGGTGTGAATTTATTGGATAGAAGATTGCAATGGTTTTTGGTCTTTGGGAGACGTTATTTCTAACAAAGCAAATGGCAAACAACAGAGCTTTTTCAATTTCTAGAATCACATGAACATTTTTTTAGATACCCATTGATTGATGTTCTTGCTGGAAGCAAAAATTCTGAGTATTGCCTTGAATCGCATTGCTTTCTGGGCGACGTTATTTTTTTGTCAAAGTGACTAACAGCGTCTAGAAGTGCTTCTAGAAGGGCTAGTCTAGAAGTGATTCTGGGTTATAGAAGTACTTTTGGGTCATAGAAGTGCTTTCTGGATAAGCATTTACTATGTGCTTCATCAGGAAGCAATCCCAATTGCTTTTCCAATAAGCAATTTGATTTTTTTTGAAAATTTCAACTTCTTTATAATAAAAGCGCTTTTGTTAGAAGTGATTATAAGTAAAAGTGCTTCCTAGAGAAGCAATCCCAAACGAGCTTTTATTTAAGCTCAAACAAAGCTAGAAATATGCTCAAGTTTGGCTCGAATGAATTTTTTCAAGCCCAAACTTTTTTTTGAGAAGAAACGAAGTTTATTAAGCAAACGAACATGGAGGTGGATAAGGCAACCACAACTGAAGTTCAAAAACAACACAGAAACTAACAAACGCATTGTCCCCTTCCAAACTAACATGGAGGAACAAAACTGAAAAACCACAAACAACACACCCCCCAACCTTCACATAACCGCAGCTGCCATATCCCTCATAATAGTGGAATAAGAGTAGTCTTTAAAATCTTTTGTAACAGAAGCCCACAAAGCTGCCCAGTACTTAACTCTATCCCAAAGATCACTCACTCCCACTCCCTTATAGTCTTCAAAAATTCTCATATTACGCTCCATCCAAATGTTCCAGAATATAGAGTGGACCAAACAGCCCCATAAGGTCGAAACGCGCTTCCCCGTTCCCCAAACCACAAAGTCAGAACAAAGGAAATCAGAGCACCTTTTCGGAATCACCCAAACAGTCCTAACCTCCCTCCACAAAAGCCCCTAAAGACTTAAGGAAAAAAGGCAATGTAAGAAAATATGGTCCACACTCTCTTCACAATGCTTACACAACACACACCAATGGGGAGACAGATACATAAAAGGTCTTTTCCTTTGGACAAGATTCGAAGTGTTAACTTTCCCAAGCGCCACCAACCAAACAAAGATTTTGATCTTTGGGGGAGACTTGGCCTTCCACACAAGAGAGAAAGGAGGAAAGGTCACAACCCTCCCCTTGTTGCGCAAAAATGACTGAAAGGACTTGCAAGTGAAAGATCCCGACTCCTCAAGATCCCACCTTCTCCTATCCCTTTTATAAGCACACAATCTAAAGCCTTCCAGAATTTCCAGCAACTTAATCACCTCGACAGTCTCCCTTTCATTCAAATTTCTCCTAAACCCAAAATCCATTATGAGGAAAAACCTGAGAATCAACAAAACAGTCAATGCTTAAGGAATGCTTTGAAGATAGTGCAAACAAATGCGGAAAAGAGTCCTTTAACAACCCCTCCCTCACCCAACTATCCTCCCAAAACCTGACCCTATTCCCATTTCCCACCTCGAATCTACAGCACTGTAAAAAAGTTTGATAACCCGCCGAAATGTCTTTTCATGGGTTAAGAGCGGTAACCGTAGTAGCGGGATTAGCATCCTATCCATTAGTAGCTGACCCGTACTTGTTTTAACTACCCTAGCCCAAAGAGAGTTAGGTTCCATGGGGAGGCACCATAACCATTTAGCACGCAAAGCTTCATTCTTTTCCTCCAAAGAACCCACACCAAGCCCACCTTCCTCCTTAGAATTAGCCATCCGCTCCTATTTAACCAAATGATCCCTCTTTCCTTCCTCCACACCTTCCCATAAAAAGGATCTCATAAGCTTCTCCAATTTGTTAACAACATTGGCTGGCATTTTAAACAGAGACATATAATAAGTAGGGATGCTACTTAACATAGCTTGTATCAACGTTAACCTACCCCTCTAGAGAGAAATACTCTTTTCCACTTTTGGAGTCTCCTTTGAATCTTCTCGAGCACCGGGTCCCAAAAAACAATAGCTCTGGAATTACCACCGAGAGGGAGACCCAAGTGCTTCATAGGCCAGTCCCCCACAGCACACCCCTGACCACCAGCTAAGCGATTGAGGTAAGAAGGACTGCGCCTAATCCCCACAGAGAACACTTAGATTTATTGATTTTCAAGCCGGAGATAAGGCAAAAAAAATCCAATAAGCCCAACAAATTAAACCAGTACTCCTTTTTATCCCCGATAAGAAAAATAGTATCATCAGCGAATTGGAGAGGAGAAACCTCCACATTGTCCCTTCCAGTAGACAGACCATGAATCAAGTTAAACTCTTGAGCCTTCTCCATAAGCCTACTCAAAACATCAATAACTAGAGTGAACAAAAAGGGGGATGACGGATCCCCTTGTCTCACCCCTCTAGTAGCCAAAAATTTGCCCATCGGCCGACCATTGATCATGACAAAAAAATTGACATATTGCAGATAGCCCATAATCCAACTCCTCCATCTCCCACCAAAACCCTTCCTATCCATAACCTCATCGACCACTTTCCATTCTACATGATCATAAGCATGATCAAAATCAATCTTAAAGACCAAACCCACCTTATCCCGCTTCATGGCTTTCAAGACAACCTCATTAGCAACTAAAACAGCGTCCAGAATTTGCCTATTTTTCACAAAAGCTCCATGAGTAGCTGAAATTGTTTCCTCTAACACCTCTCTCAATCTTGTAGCTAAAACTTTAGACACCACCTTATATAAGCTTGTCACCAAACTTATTGGCCTAAAATCCCTAACCTTGGCAGAATCTTTCTTTTTGGGGATCTGACAGATTAAGATTTCATTAGTGACCACGTTGATAATTCCAGAATTATATAAGTCCTCTATTACCTTCATGAGATCACCTTTGACAATATCCCAACAAGATTGAAAGAAAAATAAAGTGAACCCATCCTCTCCGGGAAACTTATCTTTCCCACAATCGAACGCAGCATTACAAACCTCCACCTCTTCGAAGGGCCTTTCGACCCAAGCAGCCCTCTCAGAGCTAATGGGACACCAATTTAGACCCTCCACTCCCCACCCTACTTCGTCATTGTTGCTATAAAGATTCTTGAAAAACTTAATAGCCTCCAACTTAATCTCGATTTCATTCTCAATGGAAACACCGTCCTCATTCTCCAACTGCTCAATGTAGTTTCTTTTCCTATAACCCTAGGCCATCATATGAAAAAATTTGGTATTACCATCTCATCCCTTGCCCACTTAACTTTGCCTCTCTGTCTCTCTTTCACTTCTTCTTTGTAAATAATGTCCCCCACCAAAAATTGAAGATCCTCCCTCTCTTTTCTCAGCTCATCATCCAAACCATCCCTCTCCTCTTGCAAATCAATGGCCGCCAATCTAACTTTAGCCTCCCTCTTAGCAGTCTCCATATTTCCGATTGCCTCCTTGCTCCAGAGTTTCATCTTTGTTTTTAGTAACTTGAGTATAGTCATAATTTTGTAGCCTTCCCAGCCAAAAATTTGATCTTCCTTCCACCAATCTTTAAGGAATCTCTTGAAGTTCGAATGCTCCAACCAAGAGTTCTCGAACCGAAAAGGCCCTGGACCCCACTTTAGCTTAGAAGTATCCAATTCAATAAGGTAGTGGTTAGAAAAAATCCTAGGCAAAGCCTTGTGCCGAACCAAGGAAAACGAATTCTCCCAACCTTCCGTAAATAAAAAACGGTCTGACCTTCTGCAAACAACTCACACTCAGAGATTATACCAGGTGAAAGAGGCATTTAGTAGACGAGGTTCGAGCAGGTTTGTTTCCTGTATGAAACCATTAAAATCGCGCATACTCACTGTTTCTCTTCCACCGTTAGATTTCTCAGAATTAAACCTAACGACGTTGAAATCCCCTCCCAGACACCAATTGTCTCCGCACAGACCATAAAGGTCCGCTAACTCTTTCCAAAAACTTCTTTTGTCCCTCTGCTTGCAAGAACCATAAATACCGGAAAGCTACCAACAATTCCCTACGATTTCTTCAATTTGGATTGAAACCGAAAACACCTCCACAACTGAATTCACCATAAAAACTATTTACGTATTCCAAAAAACAACGATGCCCCCTGAACTGCCCCATGAGGGGGAGAAAACCCACTGTCTAAATTTTGTCCACCCAAACAGAAGCAGCCAACTTATGATCAACCACCATCTTTTTAGATTCAAGCAAGATAACAATATCAGGCTTAAGACGCCTTAACTCACTTTTCAACGCCAACCTCTTGGACCTGCTTCCAAGCCCCCTGACATTTCAACTTATGATCTTTATTAAACAACTTCAGGATGCCCACGACCTTTCCTTGCCTTAGTGCTACCTCCAGTAGCAGCACAGTCCAACTTCTTCCCACCGTTCCCTTAGAAAAGGTTTCTCTTGAGGGGGACCAATGAGATATTCAACTTGGACAACAAGCACCTCGATTTTGTCCCTCCAATTTTGTCGTTGTTATGACGATCTGGCTGTCGTCTACAGTATTTTAGTTTCGGCTTTTTCATGGATTTTGACATCTGGGTGCCGATACCGATAGAGTCCACCTCTTGCTCCTTACTCGGTTCACCCATGGGGATGGCGCGATTAGCGAAAAAATTAGCCAGAAGGCCAGGGTCCTTCTCAAAAACATCCATTCTCTTCCTTTCATCTTCAGAAGACATGTCGATGCTTTCAGATGAGTCCGACGCAGACAGCTCCTCAACTTCAAAATCGACATAATTTGGTAAAAAGATTTACCCTCGTCTTCGACTCCAGCGTTGAAAGACCCAGCCTTAGAATCTCCCCCATACTCTACAGGTTCAATTCGAAGTTGGGAGTCACCCCTATTCCGATGTCGTCCCCCGACAGATGAAGCTCCATACTTTAAGAAAAAAGTCGAGTCCCCTATAGAGATAGAATCGGTGCAAGTTGGTAGAACTACAATGCCCTTATTTTTTTGTCTAGCAATATCATTTATACTCGAATTAGCAGCCATTTAACCTAATGACCCAACAACCAAGTTTGAGCCCAAAAGAGCTCCCCCTTTAGCCAAATTACGTATGGGCCCAAAGTTATTGGGTATGTCCAATAAAACATCCCAAGAACAGTCCCCAATTAATGTCGTGCCCTCATAACCCCTGAAACCACATGGCCCAGTCAAAAATTTTGAACCCACAGGAAAGCCCACCTTTCTCCCCGCCATAGTAGGCCCACCCACTTTAAGCTGTCGCATGTGTGTTGCACCCCTAATACCTTCATGTTGACCCCTAGCTAAATATTCTGCTTTATCGTGGTTTCCTATCTGCAAATTCCTTCCCATCTCATTAATGCCCACTTCCCTACATCCCTCTTCCTCCGCGGCCTCCCCCTTGCCCAGAGGAGACACAGAATGGTTCCCCATGCCTCTAATTTCAATGCCTCGAACCCCACCCACCATGTCACTTCCGAAATTATAAGCCTTTCTTGACCCATGACATGACTGCTCGTGCGTCAGAAACCGTCGCCCAGTGGGTAAGGAAAAATCAGAGGCCATCTTCAGGCCATGACGCCGATCGGCAAGATGAGGCTTAGGTTTGAGATGAGAATGGATTGCCGGCGACAATGGCCTAATTTGGACGAAGTGAACCTCGCCGTCATTTGCAATTCTCAAGTCGCTAGGAAGGAGACCAATCTCATTAGTTCTAACTCTTAATTTTGCATTAATCGGATACGCAAAGTTTGAAGTCCTCAAGTCAACTTCAATTAACCCTCCACACGCCTCACCAATTCGGTTGAAGAATTTTAAGGACCACCAATGGAGTGGTAGTCCAGTTATTGCAATCCATCCCCCATTGCTCACCACCTTCCTCAAATTATTTCCCAGACTTTATTTCCAAGAATACAGAAGCAAGTCAAAAGACCCTTCCATCAATACTTTTCCCACCCTTGCACGCCACTGAGCTTCCTCCATATTATCACAAACAAAGAAAGCTCTGTTATTCTGATAATGGAAAATCCCAACCTCTTTCTCAAGCCAACCAGATACAGCCTTTGCAATGTCATTCCAAGACTGGTGAACCACCTGTCTTTCACAAACCACCACACTTGCCCCAGGGAAAACCAGAGACCTCATCAGTCACTTGAGGTTCCACGGAATTCACCCTTGAGTTGTTGTTTGAAACCTTTCCAATCACATTTTCTACCGCCTCCTTGTAAGTTTTGCCAAACACCCTGTCATTGCCGCACGAAATAATGCAATCAAAGTCGTTTGATGGGTTGACTCTGTTCGAGGTGGATCGCCCAATCAAAATGACCTCTAAGTTTTCTTTCATCAAAGCCCAACCAAAGTTGTTTCGACCCTGAGGAACAACCATTGACTTGACAACACCGCAAACACATTTTGTCCGTCGCATGTGAGTACCCTTCCCGTTAAGAAGCTTCTCCACCCACACCTGATATGAGTCTCCTTTGATCTGACGGAAAAAACACAAATCATTGTTTTCCAATAGCACCTTCAACTATTTGACCAACCAATTCGCACACTTAAGCTCGAGGGACACATGAAACAGACGCTCTCTAACCCTTTCAGTAATCAGGATTGACCCCCCAAAGGAGAGATCATAAACCTTAAACCGAAATTCCTTTGCTTCAATGTTAAAGAGAGATCATAAACCATAGAAGCCACACAAACAACGAGATGCCCATTTTGGAAAGAATTTTTCATAGATACAATATTAAATTCATCAGAATCAACACCAAGCGGTGTCAATTCAGCCTAAACTTAACTCAAATGATTTTTTCAATCTCAAGCTAGGATTGGATCGCCTTGGTTTGTTTGTGGACACAACTCAAGCTTTTAGTTCATTTTAAAATGGCAGCAACAAAGAAATTTAGAAATTACATGTGGAAAAAAATATGGAATTTGGAGCTCATAATTTTAGTTTTAAATTCAATCTAAATGGTTGTCATTTCTAAACTTCCAAGAGAGTGAGAGTCTTAACACAATAAAATAATCATGTATGCCATCACAACTCCACCATCTCTACCACCATCACATTGACGTGGCAATGACCACAACCTTCACCGTCACGAACACTGCGATCTTTCCATGACCATCGCTGTCACCACCACCTTCACCACCCCTTCCATCACCTTCCCATGGCCACCACCGCCACCATGATTGTCACCATAACCACCCCCTACTACCAATGTCATCACCATCACTCCACCACCACCCACTACCATTATTGCGACCACCCCACTAGCATTAATGCCACCATCACCTCACCAACTTCTTACCATTATCAACCCCACTATATCACACATGATGATACCACCACTACTATAAGAAAATAAACGTTAAATTTTGTGCACAAAGAAGTGAGTAGCCACAAGTTTGACGTCCCTTTTGACTACTTCTATCTTGGGTGTGAGTTCATATGTTAAGATAATAACCCACATCCTCTTGATCACTTTAAGGTTGGAATAAGTAGCTAGGCAGGAGAATAAAGTGATTATAAAGTATACTTTTGGCCCACATACATGCACATAACTATAGTATTATACGGCGTATGAAATTCACCAAGAATAATTGGCAGCTGCAAAGTTGTGATTGTTTCTGAAGAATCATCATCGGAAACGGTGTATACTATAATCTCATTAGGTGAGCATAGATAATACTGATAGGTAAACATGAAAGACTCTTCGTCATAGTCCACAAATAAATATGTTCCGTGAAAGGGAAAAGGACCATTAGAGAACAAAGGACTAAGAACGGCGAGTGTTTCCTATTGTGGGTCGTCTTTTTTGACGTCAAAGCTAAGCACCTCAGGAAAATGAAGAGTGGTGAAGACAAGAATTCTAGGGCCCATAGTTGCATAAGATAAGTGGACACCGTCTTATACTCATGAATTTTCTTCATACAGAGCTGGTCCAAATCACTCATATAAGGAGCTAGGATATCTTTTGAAAAACCAAAGATGAGTGTGGCGAGTGGTATGGGGTTTCACATTGCCTGCAAAAAGAATTTTGGATCAGAAGACACTGTAACCCATAAAGTCGGGAATATACTCTCTAGCCATAGAAACCATAAATCGTAATTTACTATTGCCTTTAAAACAACTCAAGCATTTGTCTCTGAATGAAAAATTCCTAAAATAGTTAGGATTGGGACTAAGGTAGGACTATAACGATGATAACAAATCGCTCAATGCAATGGTATGGTTAACGTAAGAAACAACCATTTGCTTCAACTCCATTGAACATATATACAAGGACCTCTCCCGTCCTGCCAGATCTTCCATGCCGCCGCCGCTGCCTTCATTCCCCTTGAGCTTGTTGTTGCTTACGCATGCATTCCCCTTAAACTAATATAGATTTTGCTTTGAAGTTTTAGTACATTTAGTAATGAAAAAAAATATTGCCAACGGGGTCTAGCACAATAGAAAAGAGTCCTAAACCAATGACTTCAAGTTTGAACTCCTATAACTTTTGATAATATGTGTGTAAGAAAATCCCAAAATCTATCATTGGTATTCAAAAAAGATAAATTTGAAAAGAAAAATAAATTTGAAAAGGCACAAAAGGAAAGAGAAGCGCAAAATCCCGGATTGACGAAAAAATCCCAGCCAGGATTGACGTCAAAAAAAGTGGGCCAAGTATTATATTGACAACCCAACACAACATACAGAGTAAAATAAATAGTCAATTAGTCATTGTCCTCATTCACACACAAAAGAGTGACTGAGTGGCTGAGTGGAGTGGTAACGAGTCAAATAATTACTGTCCTAAATTGCTCTGCTTTCCATTCGTGCCTGCATTTTTCATTCACCTTCCTCAGAACCTTCCTTTACGAACTCTCTTTCTAAACTTTCCTTTCATATTTCTTCCCAAAACTCACTCTAAAAATTTCTCCTTCTATTTTTGCAATCTTCATCACACGCTTTCATCATTCCCTAAAGGCTAAGCCTTTTTGTCTTTTTGTTGCCACACCCTTCAGATCAAAGAGCAGTCACTTTTTTTGGCTTGTTGGCTATGGCCTATGTATGAGATACAAGTTGGCTCTGGTTGTGGGATTTCAGTGACTACAACACGCATCGAGTTCATGGCGGATACCAAGCGCTATGGTCTTGGCAATCAGTTGGGTCAGTTATGTTTTTCTGTAGTCATTTTTTCTGGTTTTTTTTTTTTTTTTGTGTGTGATTTATTTCTCATTTTCATGTGTTACTTGTTTATATGAATATTTTGATCCAAGTTGAATTCTGGTTTTCTGTTGTGTCCTTTGCTACTTTCGTTTTCCTTAGGAAAATGATATTTTTACTAGTAAACATATTTGTTTATTTTCTTTTCAAGATATTGTTGATTTATAGTTTTTCTTTTGCTAAGCCATGAAAATGCTATTGAGAATTGAAACACGGTGTTCAATTCCAGCCAGCGTGTAGACTGTTTCATCTAATCAGGGTCACAATTGAGTCTAATCCGGTCTTGAGTACCACATACTTGGTATTATTTTCCTTTGGAAGGAAGCTTCAGTTTGAGGAAAAAAATCTCAATTTTCATTGGAAATCATTGGCTAGAGCTGCAGTGAATTTATAAAATCTGCTAGCACAGAAACCAATCAAGTAGCAAGATAACTTTTCCGAACTCATCTTATCTAAAACTCTATTCTAATCTTATTCAAGGGTTTTGAGTTGGACTAATAAAACTTTGAATCAAGAGTTCAAATTTAAGTCAGCAAAACTCAGCCTGGCATCGATTAGGAATTCAAGAAGAAAGCTTCGTAGCTCCTAATCAAAACATAGGCTCTTAGATCCTTTAGCAGCATCCCTAATGCAAAGCAGTAGAAGTAGTCACTCACCACTGACACAGCTTAATAGTGCAGCTAGCTCTGACATGACATCCGCATCAACAACAGCAGCTAGCCATTTCTAATTGCTCTTAATTCTTTAGGAAATGACAAGGTACCTCACCCGTCCATACTATCCGAGTCCGCAAGAATAAAATCAGGAAATTTGGTCACTATGAGTGACCAAGGTTCTCAAGCAGAATTGTCTATTACTGATGCTGACCATTGGATTAGCACTTGAGTTCCCTCTAATGCTATTTCTTACATTTTGGCCAAATAGATTGCTTGAGAGAGTGTGACATGGTAAAACGTCTCTTCCATGCTTCTTATTTTTTCCTTAAGCCTAAGGAAGCTAGAAATTAGCAATCCTCCTTTCACATTTTCTAAAGACTATCATCAATCCATTCATCTTTTCAGATAATCTTTTGGTAGTCAGTCATATTGTAGGTTTTATTTCACCTTCTTGAATTATCCTACCAAATTCTTAAAGTCCATTTCTACAAACCTACCGAACATGTCCTTTACCCTTCTTAGTAATCTTGAAATATATAACAAAGTTGGTGAGTCGAAGTATTTAAAATTGACATGAGGGGTGGGTCAAATTGCAAAGGCAGGAAGGTGGTAAAAGCTAGGTTTGGCCATGGCCCCCCAACCCACCCCTGCAGCTTCCATAAATAGGGTGCTTAGATCACATTTTCTGCTTGGGGGTGGAGTGAATGGTCTTTTTCATGATGACTGAACCCTTTTGATGATTATATTTGAAGTTGGTGTCCACAAGTGTGCCTCTAGGTCTAGAGGACTCCATCCTGTAAATTATCTATCTTTTTTTTAGCTTTAAGTGTCTAAAATCATCTCTCTCTCTCTCTCTCTCTCTCTCTCTCTCTGTGTGTCTCACTTGGTTGTCATGTGGTTTTCTTATGTCAATGAATGAAGCATTAAAATATGATTATCTATTTTATATGGATTTTTATTAATTGTGATATGATGGATGCAGATATTGCACAGATACTCTTAGAAGCAAAACATCGCTGGCTACGCCCGGCTGAAATATGTGAAATTCTTCGAAATTATAAAAAATTTCACATTTCTTCAGAGCCTGCAAGTATGCCACCGGGTATGATTTTTCAGCTGCATTAGATTTGGCAATAAATATTGTTATTGAAGTCCCTTCTTTCCGCCACATGATAATGTAGCACTTTAGAAAAGTTTTGAAATGAAGCTAGTCTTTCAATTCAACTGCTAGTAATCTGTAAAAATTTTCATCAAACATGGCTTATTGTTATGTAGAAATTGTGTGGTAGTTCCTCTGCATTCACAATGATCTATCTGAGATTGTGCAGCTGTGCTATTACTATATGTTTGTGTACGTGATAAAGTATTGGATAGGCCTGGTTTTCTATTTTGAAAAATCAAATTCTGAAACATGGCATGGGAGTTGTCTCTTTTGCATTGTCGTCTGGCACGGGAGTTGTGTTTTGTATTGTTTTTGGTTTGATTTTTGTAGGTGTTACTGGCATTTATTTTTTAGCATAAAGGCTAACTGTTGCTTTTTTTTTAAGGTCATATATATTAGCATTGCATGAAGTTGTAATTGTATTTACTTTGCATATACTGTACAAATTTTAAATTTTATGAGATGTATGCTGAGATATGGTGTGCGTCTTGCTTTGATTGTATTGTTTTTAGTTTTATTTGGGTATGTATGAAAACCTACTGTGGCTTGACACACATAATTTGTTTTAGGTGGATCACTTTTTCTTTTTGATCGGAAGGTGCTTAGATATTTCAGGAAGGATGGCCATAACTGGAGGAAAAAAAAAGATGGAAAGACAGTGAAGGAAGCCCATGAGAGGCTTAAGGTAATCATCAAAGAATGGTGTCATAGGTTTTAAATGGCACATATAAATATATTACGCCAAATTTCCGCTTGAAATTTGATTGGAGCATATTGAAGAGCTTTGTTCGGGTAACTTTATTGTATGACCCAAGGATTTTGACATAAGATGGAAAGTAATGATACCAAACTTACATAGGGAGGAAGAGCTCTGGGATAAGATTGATGTGGAAAAAACAGTCATGTTGAATGTCAAAAACTACAATTTGAATCAAGATTGTGGTTTTAAATTTAAAGTATATAAGGGTTATGCGATTATATTATTCACGAATTCTCTGTAAAACAATAAACTTTGATGTTAGGGATGCAAACAGCCCGTCCACTTGTGAGTGTGAGTATCATGAAGGTCTTTTGGTGAATTTAAGATTGAGGTCACTCCATTATGGGATCATCAAAGTCAATGAATTAAGTTCAAACTCTTATTTCTCAGAAAGCCAAGCTTGGGCTGAACCTCAAGGCTGGTGTTAGGCTTCAGTTCAACAAAAATCTTGCTAGCCAAGTCTGTGCAGTCCAAAGCTCAACTTACTGCAGCTCACTTGCGCCCTTATTTAATGCCAAAATTAAGTACATAGAAGCAATGATACCAAACTGAATAAAATTGCTGCTTAGGAAAACAGTGGGGAAAGAAATTTGGTTTAGAATTTCATTAGGTAGGTGATAACATTTAGATACTAAAGATTTCTCAACTTTTTGTAACTTGCATCGAGAGTTACTTTGTTTAGGAATCCTTTGTTTTCTAGTTATATTTGTTGAATAATATTGGACTTTCTTTCAGGCCGGAAGTGTTGATGTGTTGCACTGCTACTATGCCCATGGAGAAGAAAATGAAAATTTCCAAAGACGCAGTTATTGGATGCTTGAAGAGTGAGTTTGTATTTTGCTATCAAAGATTTCTGTTCTCAAGCCTTAGGAGTTTGCATATATATATATATATATATATCTCTCTCTCTCTCTCTCTCTCTCTCTCTCTCTCTCTCTCTCTCTCTCTCTCTCTCTCTCTCTCTCTCTCTCTCTCTCTCTCTCTGTGGATGTGTTTGCATGTACAGGCATGCTCCCATGACTGCTTGCTCATTTGAACATGAACATTTAGTCTCATATGCTAATGATTCAATAATGGTGAAATTTTATTTGCATGTCTGACCTACTTGGTCATTGCTGCAGGGATCTGCAACACATAGTTCTCGTCCACTACCGGGAAGTTAAGGTCATGCTTTATTCTATCGTTTCATTCTTGTGGTTTTCCCATTTAGTTATTGAGATCCTTCCACCCTTTATGTTATTATCATTTTAACATAGGAGTTATCGTTATACCATTTCAAGGTAAAACTGACGATGTTATACAAACCTAGTGTATTTTTAATAATTGGATCCAAGATGTGATCCATGTTTGAATCAATGCTGATAAAGTAGGCACTTAGTGTAAAAGGATCATCATCTGAAGAAAATGAGAAGTTTTCAAGGGCTTTAGTAAAAGTGGGTCCACTTGCTTAAATCCAAATCAATCTGAAATATCTGATTCATGGATTTAATTCTTACACTCATGCTATCTAGTGTTTGACTATAGGATACTTGTGCATTTCTTGTTGTCATTTGTGTGATTCAGGCCTTAATGTGCTTACAAATTAATATGAATATACAAGCTTAATTTCATTACCGTGTTAATTTTTTATTTTCCTAATGGATATCCATGTTCTGGGTATTCACTTTTATTTTTATAACTTGTTCAGGGAAATAGGACAAACTTTAACCATACTAAGGGAACTGAAGAAGCTGTTCCTTATTCCCATGAAACTGAAGAAATTGCACTCAATTCTGAGATGGAAAATTCTGTTTCTTCTAGTTTCAATCCAAATACTTTCCAAATGCGTTCCCAAGCTACAGATACAACAAGCTTGAGTAGTGCTCAGGCATCAGAATTTGAAGATGCTGAATCAGGTGAGTTGTACATTTCTTTTTCTGCAGTTTGTCAAAATTCCTTTTATTTTTATAAATATTTTGCAGGAACTAAACCTTTTAATTCATTTTCCAGCTGCACATTATATATATTTCTTCTTGTTATCAATATTTTAACTTGGTATATGGTGCAGCATATGATCACCAAGCAAGTTCCCGGTTACAACCTTTTCTCGAATTACTACAGCCTAAGGCTGAGAAGATCAATGCTGGATTCTCTGATGCATTCTATCCAATGTCGTTTTCAAGTAAACTTTTTTCCTTATATTTCAAAATCTGTCCGTCTCAATGGATGAGTGCTTTTAAATGGCTACTATTTGTTGAATTAAATGGAATACCAACTTCATGGTATGATAACAGATAATTATCAAGAAAAATTGTCAGCCATTCCTGGGGTGAATTTTGGCTCACTTACTCAAGCATACAAGAGGGAAGATGGTAATGATGCTGGTGTTAACTATGAGCCCACCAAAAATCTTAACTCTTCGCTATGGGAGGCTGCCCTGGAAAACAGTGCTACTGGATTTCAGTCTTTGTCTTTTCAGCCATCATTTTCAGCAACACATTCTGATACGATGGGGATTATCTCTAAGCAAGAAAATGGGATGCTTGGGCACCTTTTCACAGACAGTTTTGAGAAAAAGCAGATGTGTGAGAGTAAACCAAGGGTCCAACAAGGTTGGCAGGTAAGGATAAGTTACTTACACATTTAATGCTGGCAACAAATTTTTTAATTCTAGGGCTATGGAATTGCAAATTCATGTGTATTTAAGGATGGTAGATACGTCTGGGAATCTGATGTTTCATTCACAAGTGAAATCTGGTGGGACATGGATAGATATAGATGGTGATGGAATTTGTTTTATATGGTTTCACCATAAAAGATATTTTCTCAACAGTTTTGAGTTTTTATATTTTTAGAATTAATTTACAGTGACAATATTAAAGATCATGGAAGCAAGTTATACTGATTCTGGTTATGCATAAGAAAGCTATACACATGGTCAAACCTAATTAGGCAGGGGGTTCTACAAATATTTGATGTCTCGTTGTTTCAAACTGTTACTAACAAATTTTTGAGATGTCAGTTTTTAAATTATTTCTGATATTGCCAAGTTTCTAGAACTTATTTTGAATGAAATTATAAATTGATGAAAATTATCAATGTAATTAGGTATGGGAAGTGTTGCCAAAGTCCTCAAATCCTACCTAATGATTTCAAAATTGTGTAGCTTGGTACTGGTAATTTAAATAATTATATTATATGCAATAGTTGGTTATATAAGCATACTCAGAATACACAGTTTATGGAGGGGAGCGCTATTTGGGTTCCCCTTCCAACACTTAGCACCCCTGCAGCACGTTTAATGGGGAGCACTAGTAGTGCTCTCCTTTATGGATTACTTTTGTCTTTCCAAATTTTTCTGTTTGTTCATACTTTAGTTTGACTTTCCAACAGACTTTGGAAGAAAACTCATCATGTTCATCCAGCTGGCTTATGGATCGGAACTTGCATTCAAATACAGTAGATGATGTCTCCAGCTTCCATGAAGGACTCAATGCTGCTAATTTACTCAATTCTCTAGCGCCTTGCCATATGAATTCTGATAAGACAAATGATTATTCTATACCAAATGACCTTCAAATACAGCCTTCAACCACTGAGCAAGAATATTATCTAAAGTCCATTTCAAAGAGAAATGAGACCATAGAGGGAAAAGCCAATCACGCTTCTGCTATAAAGCCTTTGTTAGATGGCCCATTCACTGAAGGCTTGAAGAAGCTTGACAGTTTCAACCGATGGATGAGTAGAGAACTTGGAGATGTGGATGACACACAAACACAGTCCAATTCTGAGACCTACTGGGATACTGTTGAAAGTGAGAATGGGGTTGATGAGTCCAGTGTTCCCCTGCAAGTACGCTTGGATAGCTATATGCTGGGGCCTTCTCTTTCCCAAGACCAGCTCTTTAGCATTATTGATTTTTCACCAAACTGGGCATATGAAAACTCTGAAATCAAGGTAATGTATAATTTAATCTTCCCTGCAACTGTATCAAATACATCTTTGAATGCATCATCTGATCTTGGTGGGAAACAACCAAGGGATTTAAAGAGAGCTGTACTTTTGTGTAAGAGTTATATTCTAGTTTAGTTTCTCAAGTA
Source organism: Prunus persica (assembly GCF_000346465.2). Classification (NCBI taxonomy): domain Eukaryota; kingdom Viridiplantae; phylum Streptophyta; class Magnoliopsida; order Rosales; family Rosaceae; genus Prunus; species Prunus persica. Next base: position 19,624,909 of record NC_034014.1, read on the forward strand.
TCACAGAATTGTCTCATTTAGTCCTCAATTTGTGCAGGTTCTGATCACAGGAAGATTCTTGAAGAGTCAACAAGCAGAAGCTTGTAAATGGTCATGTATGTTTGGGGAAGTTGAAGTTCGTGCTGAGGTTATAGCAGATGGTGTTCTTCGTTGTTATACACCCGTCCATAAGGCTGGGAGGGTTCCATTCTATGTGACATGTTCCAATAGGCTAGCGTGTAGTGAAGTGAGGGAATTTGAATACCGAGTTGGCCAAATTCCGGATTATGATGCTAAAGATGATAACAGTGGCTGCACAAACGATATACTTAGTATGCGGTTTGGAAAATTGTTGTCTCTAAGCTCTACGTCTCCAACTTTTGATCCCAACAGTCTGGCAGAGAATTCGGTGTTGATCAATAAAATTGATTCATTGCTGAAAAATGACAATGGTGAGTGGGACAGGATGCTACAGCTTACCTCAGATGAAGACTTTTCCTCGGAGAGAGTAGAGGAGCAGTTGCTTCATCAGCTACTTAAAGAGAAGTTGCATGTGTGGCTCTTACAGAAGCTGGCTGTTGGTGGGAAAGGCCCTAGTGTACTAGACGAGGATGGCCAAGGTGTGTTACATTTTGGAGCAGCTCTTGGCTATGATTGGGTCTTGCTGCCCACAATAACTGCCGGAGTCAGTGTCAATTTTCGTGATGTGAATGGATGGACGGCTCTTCATTGGGCAGCTTCTTGTGGCAGGTGAGCACCTTATAAACTCTTTCTTTCAGTTTATTAGATATTATCTTCATTCTTGACTTATTTATTTAGTTTTGTCTGATTTTAACGTGTTTTGTTTCCTTATTTTCTTGTAATTAATATCAGAGAACGCACAGTTGCTTCCCTCATCTCTCTTGGTGCAGCTCCCGGAGCATTAACAGATCCAAGTACCAAATACCCTACTGGCAGAACACCTGCAGACCTAGCTTCTGCAGAGGGCCACAAAGGAATTGCTGGTTATCTTGCAGAATCTGCTTTGAGCGCCCACCTTTCATCTCTTAATTTGGACATCAAGGAAGGCAATAATGCTGGGATTTCAGGAGCCAATGCAGTACAAACAGTTTCAGAACGAATTGCAACTCCTATCGGGAATGGGGATTTAACGGATGGGCTTTCCCTGAGGGATACTTTAACTGCTGTCTGTAATGCCACCCAAGCTGCTGCTCGTATTCATCAAGTGTTCAGGGTAAAATCTTTTCAGAGGAAGCAGTTGAAAGAATATGGTGGCAATGAATTTGGAATTTCAGATGAACATGCACTGTCACTCATTGCAGTGAAGTCACATAAGCCAGGGAAACGTGATGAGCATGTTGATGCTGCTGCAATACGAATTCAAAATAAGTTCCGTAGTTGGAAGGGTAGAAAAGACTATTTGATAATCCGACAACGTATTGTCAAAATTCAGGTATTTGTCATGATTCTCTTGTTAATAAGGATTGTGGTCTACTTCAATTTTTCAGGCGTTTTATCTTCCCCATATTTCTCACATAGGCATTGTTCCTTACTCAAATCCAGTCTTGAAATCTAACTTCTAATTTATTGATAAAAGGCTCATGTAAGAGGCCACCAGGTGAGGAAAAACTACAGAAAGATAGTGTGGTCCGTAGGAATTGTAGAGAAGATTATTTTGCGTTGGAGACGAAAAGGAAGTGGATTGCGTGGGTTCAAGTCAGAGCCACTTATTGAGGGCCCCAGCATACAAGTTTCATCCTCGAAGGATGATGATTATGATTTACTGAAAGAAGGAAGGAAGCAAAATGAGGAAAGGTTGCAAAAGGCCCTTGCTAGGGTGAAGTCCATGGTTCAATATCCTGAAGCAAGAGATCAATACCGTCGGCTACTTAATGTTGTTACTGAGATAAAGGAAACCAAGGTAAAGAAGAGCCTCTCTTCTTGCCCACTTGGGCTATAAAGCATTTGTTTTTTGTTGAATGAATTCTCTAATTTCAATGACATTGCAGGTGGTATGTGATAGTGCTGCGAATAGTTCAGAAGGGAGAGCTGATATGGATGATGATCTCATAGATTTTGCAGAATTGTTGGATGAAGACATTTTCATGCCTACAGCAGGTCCATAGTGATCTCTGGTTAACCCTATGATATCCTCTTGTAAAATCTGCAGTGCATTAGTATCAGTACATGCTTTGGCATTTAATTTATTCACCGGTGGTCTAGAAGCATGTTTTAATGCTCTTGTATATGTTTAGAAAATTTATTTATCTAAGAAAGTTAAACATAATGAGTTTATGTTGTTAATTTTTGTCCACCTCATTGCGTTGCATGTTGTTTTTTCACCTCCCGTTTAATGTTCTGAGAAAAATGTTGTAAGAGCACCTTGCCATAGCCATGGAAATATGGCCCTAGTGCTACAAATCTATCATGGGGCTCCTACTTGCACTCGAGGATTGATCCGTGGATCCAAATCCGGTTTCTTCAAATACTCATATTTCAGTCTTAGAGTTTATAAAACAAAATTATTCAAATCATGGATTTTGTGTGATTTCGGCGTTAGTGAGAGTTCATTTTCTTTCTATCTTCGAAAAATTGGCACAAACAACTTTAAAGTTATAAATCATCAAGTTAACGGCTATTTTTCATATTTGATGATACCAGGTGGGCTATTTTTTAGCTCATTATATATTTAAAATGTTAGGGTTTTCTTCGAAGAAGTTGTGCATGACATTCGTTAGCTCGCGTCTCGTGACATCCTTCTGGCATCTATGTAGGTAAAGTATAGATCAGTGCCATGTCAAAAAATGCCTTTTGAGTCTGGCTGGTACAAAAACCATTCGAGATTCCAATTTGAGAATTTTCTTTTTGGGTTTTGGGTTATTATACTTTTGAAGATACAAACTTGTTTGAACAGAAACCCTCACCGTAGCCGTGCACTCTGAGATTGTATGGGAAACACACTACAAAATTATTGGCTTATTTTGAACCATGTTGCACGAGAGGGTACTTTAAATATTTTGAATATTACATCAATCAAGTACTAGGTTTTTACTTCAAAAACGACCCCTGAACACCTGCAAAACCTAAGCCTCATAAAGACAAGGTTCACAAGAAGAAAAATAGTGATGAGCAATTCCAATTGCATGGCATTTCTAGTGTTTAATGTTCTCAACCGTGAAGAATACTGACGGTCTGAAATTTCTCACCATATACACTACCCTTTTCCTTATTGTGAAAAAAGTGAAAAAAAAGAAAAGGAAAAAGAAAGAAAAAAGGATGGTGTGCTTCGACCATCCGCTGTACATGCGAACCACCTAAGTATACTCTTTTTTTTTTCACAACCCACATCATCTCATTGATATTTGACAGCTCTTCCCACAGGTTGAAAAAGGGGGAAAAAGAAAAAAAGAAAAAAAGAAAAAAAGGAAAATAGTAAACACAAAACAGAAGAAATGCAAAAGTCCAAATGATTAGAAATACCCAACCATCTTAAATCCAACGCCGTCTTCTTAACTCTTGTTACTGGTGCCTAGGCTCTCGTAGAACAAGATGTATCCATGATCTGTATTACTTGAATACTCCTGCGCTGATCCAAAGAAAGTTTGCACAGCAGACTCATCAATCATCTCCACGTTTTCATCATCAAAAAATAACCAGTGGTTATGGCTTTTCACAAGGCTAACATAGTGTCCGTGGTTTGGCCCACTTCCAACATGGACAACAACGGCAAACAGAGAATACTCGGATTCTGCATCTTCAACCGTGTTACTCAGTTTCAGCTCAAGCGGGAATACAACCCGATAAGATAGCTTCTTGTAACGGCCAAGCTGCTCAATGTACTTAAATCGCTTCAAATGGATGACCAGGATGTGAGGTGGCTTTTTTATCTTCATTCTCTTCTGCGCTTCTTGCAAGCTGCATAAAATAAAGAGCTTACCTTGTCAGCTTTCAGGCTGGAAAAGGGAATTCTTACTAAATAAATAAAAAATTGAATCAATGCTTTCTTCATAAATATTATCTATACCCATTACACACACCTGGCAACCAGCTCCTATCATTTGAGGAGTTAACAAATGCCAAGCAAATTGCTTAGCATTTACTCTTTTGGGAATGGAGGATAGATCTCAATTCCTCTTTTGCATAATAAAATTTCGTACTTTGCTCAATTAAGTCAATCTTTAAGCAGAAGGGTACTAGAGACTGATTGCAGCAGCACCAACAGCCTAAAGCCATGTGCTGCTCATTTCTGATTTCTCTATGGTTGAACTCCCAGAACTTCAAAAATACTCTTGGGACAATATATTAGATGCATAGAGCTTTATGTTAGTAAAGCTAGAACCCGGATAAGCATTGATGGTATCAGGTGATGGTATCCACAGTTTATAGGTGAAAACAGAAAACAGAAAACAGAAAATCATATATTAACATAGGCAAGTAAATGATAGACAACTACCTGCAGCACTTGTCGCAAAAGAATTTGTCCTCAGCATTCAATGTCTCTGTCGAACTGAAGTTTTTCAAACAGCTTGTAATTGAACTGTTCTGTTCAATATCCAGGCTTAAGTCAAAAAATGTTTCATCTCTTGCAGTCACTGTCTCACACCGTAAGCACCTCGTTTCATTGGTGAGTATTCCCTGGCTCAAACAGCAATTGAAAATTATGAGATTCTTAATAATAAAACCAAAGAGAGTAGTGATATTGTATGACAATGTAAAATGCGGTAACGAGTTAAGAATCAGTCAATAATGGCCACAACATTGGGGGTTTTGCCTTCTCTTCTTGTTATATTTATAAAAGGAGAAGTTGATGAATTCAAAGACTACCACTAATCTCAGCCAAAACATTTCTTGTATAACTGAGGAATCAATTCAAAAATACAACCACAAAACTATCAAAAGTACAAAAACTGCATGCAATAGAAAGGCATATAGTTGGGATTATCACACGTACATAAAAGTTACCACATGGAAACTGCTATGATTAAATGATTTGGCAGAGCAAAATCACCTGAAAATTCTTGTGTACCCAGGTAACTAAGGGATCTTTATGAGAACCATTGGCCTGAGCATTCTTTGGACCATTTACCATCTTTTCAGGAGGTGAAGAAGTTTCTTGATCACTTTTTGCTGCTTGGGCTTCTTTCTCCAGTATGTCAACAAGTTCATTAAGCAAAAAATTTAAGAACTCATGAGCATCCTGAATAAAATTGATAGAAACATTTATTAATATGCAACATTATATTTGTGTGTAATGAGAAATGAAAGATATTTGATCAACAAGCAAGGAAAAAAGTAACATGCTCTTCAAATATTCGACAGAAAGATTTGACAACAATGCAACAAGGAGACATGCACCGATATACCAAGAGGGATAGAGTATCATCATTACATCACATATATAAATTTGTGTATCAGCAAAGGCCATCTGCAACTACATTCACAACCATTATACAAAATAATGGAACTTCCGTAAAATCTCCAAATTCAAAATCTGGTCTTGTGTATAACATTCACAAATGTGCAACAACATTACAACTGTCCTGCACAAACGCCAACAATGATGAGACTTCAAAATTGTGAGTTTTTAGCTATTTCTCAAATCGTAGTTCAGGGTATAGAAAGAGGTCCAGCTATATATAACGATTTACAATCACTTCATTTAATTGCCATAACAGTTCAATTATACACAACCACGTCATATAATTGTCATCATGATTCAATCATACACAGCCACTTCAAATACACACAATCACAGTTTAACTGCCAAATGGTAGCCCTCACCATGGATACACTAGCATTACTCATCCCATAAGGCTCATGCTCAAGCTTTCAACAGATGATGGTGATACTTTTTCTAATTAAAATCCTTAATAATATTGTTTTACAATTATTCAAATAAATCTTTTAATGTTCAGACATAAATTTCTAGAAAAATTTCATAACAAAGGAAAAAGCACATTTTGGTGGTTAGAAGGAAAGACATACCTGGTGCATATAGCTACGGAAAAGCTCATTTTGTTTCTTCAATCTCTGAACAAAACGCTTTGGAGCAATGACACCTGTTTTCTTCTTCTGGGAACTTATCTACAACAAAGAAATAATAAACTATTGATCACAGCACAAAAAACTAAACATTTGGGAAACTAGCATCACATATTTCGAGATTTGTTTTTCACAATTCTCAAGAGTCATATATACTGGGCTTGCTTACATTTCAATTCTTGTATATGAGGTAAGATAAAATATATTTGACAGATCATATACAGGAAAGCAAAAGCTGTTAGTCCCCAGATAAACGTTCCTGTATTAGGGAAACTGGAACAGATAACTCAGTTGTTTCCCATAGATTAGACATGGCAGAACAGCAGAGGAAGGAGGGCTGTACAGTTACAGTGGCATACAGATTACAAAAATACAAAGATCAACCCTAACATTGCAAGTCCCACCTGAGATGATCAAATTAATGTGCAGGTACCATACATATCTAGTATAGTTGTTACCTGTGTAAACAAGTCCGCTAAGCATGTCAAGAGATTTTCTTCTGCATCCCCAGTACTTTTGTTGCTGGAATAATATTCGAGCAATTGTTCACGAAATGGAACACAAAAATAAAGTGCCTGCATGAAGAAATAAAAAGGATAAGGCATTGACGATAACTTTAGAAAATTGAATTCCAACAACCTAAACAGGATAAGACATTGATTTATATTTTAAGTAATGGTTTTACCCAATAGTAAAATACACATATTTAGTTGAAAAATATTGGCACTAATACTTTCAGAATGCATGGAACAAAGATAGAAGTGGTAAACATACTGAGGGTCTAACAAAAACCCAATTACACATTAGATATGTTGAAAGACCATGTGAACTCCCTCCCGAAGCATCCAAGGTTAAACTGAACATTGAATTTTAGTTACAATATTAAGTTAAAATGCAGCCCAAGTACCTAGCCTAGTCACTCATAATTGTGTTTGACAAACACTTTCTTCTCTTCATACATGAGTCTCAATTTACAGAGTAAATATAATAATTACGGAAACCATCTTAATCCAAAGAATATCAATTGTAGTAAATTGAGAAGACAAGAGCGCCTAAGAGGGATTTCACCCAGCGCGCATCCATTTAGACAAAGAAAATAGCAGCATGTCATTGCACGATGCGCTAACATTTCAAAAAGTACATCCGGAACCCAGAAATACACTTTGAACCGCCACTGGAAAGCTGAACAGCAAAGCAGAAAATGGTCATACTTTTTGACGTCAGCGAAAACCTTGGGATGCTGACTGTTAATGTTATTAAAGAACGCGAGAAAAACATCAACCACAAACCAAGCACTTGCTAAACTAGCTAAGCAGTCATCTAAACGATCATGAACAACCACAAAAATCAGCCACTGAACTACGATATCCAATCCGATTAAGTTAACTTTAACCATTACTGAATTAGAAACAATCACAGCTCATAATTTGCAAACACTTCATGTCATTCTCATTGTACCACAGAATTATACATACCGATAAAATAAAAAACCCTAATTTGAAAAGTTTGCTAATGAAATGACACAATTTGACGGATGAGGACGAAACCTGCAAAACGCTGTTACAATAGCAAGTGTTCCCGAAATTCTCGAGGCCGAAATATCGCTCGCCTTCGGGGAACTGGTCGCCGAGAGCCTTCTCGAGTTTGGAGCCCGCAGCACCCATCAGACCAAGTCAATACCCAATATCAATTATCGCCGACCACTCAGATCCTCTTTCCCTGATTCAACTCAACGACTCGCATGCCATATACAACTAGGTCGCTTGCTCAACTGGTTTGCTCTCTCTCTGTGCGTCTGAATTGTTAGGGTTTCGTTCGGAAGTTGAGCTTGGAAAGAATGAAGGTTGAGTTTATTTTCGAGAGAGAGAGGAGGAAGGGGAACGAACGGAAATGAGAAAATTACCGAAATTAATAAATCGATAAATAAATGGAGGTAAAATTAAACTGATTTTAATATTCATGAAAAAACATAAAAATAGAATTGGATAAATTAAGCAAATATTGACTCCACATCACCTCATCACGTTCACGTGCTCTGCCAAGCTGCTTTTCAATACCAATTCGGCCTGAAACAAAAATAAATAAAATTAGTAATCCGGCCCAGTTGGGCTTTCATATCATCTACTTACCCATTATTAGCCCAAGCACTTGAATGACGACTCCCTCTCTTTTTGTTTTGTTTTGTTTTTTTTTTTTTAATACAAGCGATATTAAGAATATAAGAGAGAATAATCAAACCTAGAACCTCGGTGTAAGGATACATCATTTCTTTTAATTCTCAAGAAATGTTTGCAAGTTCAAGTTTGCGGAAAGGTTTTTTCGTTCGTAATTTTATCCAATAACAAGACTATTGGCTTTCTTTTATTATTTATTGCAGATTTTAAATTTAAGGGTATAATTAAAAAACTAAACAAACTTGTTCAATTACTGCCAAAATTAAATATAGGAAAAAGACATAAGGATTGATTTCCCATCAAATTATTTTAGGTGCCCAAAGTTTTCTTAACGAAAAATTATTGGTTAATGAACGAGTTGGACTCTCGCTGGGACCGAACCAATCCATACCTAGGCCAGTGGGTTTGATGAATTTAAAAATAAAAATATTATAAGGTTAAATTGGGAATTTCATTGACAAAGTATTTTGGTTGAATTTACTTATGAATTTTTCGCTTTCAAATCAAAGCAGCACCCAAAAAAATAAAAAATAAAAAATAAAATTCATCAGGCCTTATCTACATCCCAAAGCCAAAAGCACTGAACTGGATAGACAGAGAGAAGCTGAAAAACGATGTTGGGCGCAATCTCCATAGCTCCATCTTCAACGGTTACATTCCCGGCAAGGCTGCTCTCGCCAATCCCCAAGTCCTCGTTCAATGGCCTGCGATTCCAACGCGCTTGCCCGAACACTGTCGTTCGTCTCCCAACGGCGTCGTTTCGGAGGCCTTGCTCGTCGTCTTCGGTGGTGATGATGGCCAAGAGAGAAGAAGAGATGAAGGAAATCAGAACCAAAACCACCGAAGAAATCAACGAGGAGGTGGTTGAGCTCAAAGGTGAGCTCTTCATGCTTCGCCTCCAGAAATCGGCTCGCAACGAGTTCACATCCAGCGAGTTCCGTCGAATGCGCAAAAGGGTAAAAAATTTCTTCTTCAAAGAATATATTTTCATAGATTGAACGCAGTTATGAAATGTGGGTTCTATTTTCCTTAGCTTTTCAGAAGACAAAAAAAAGTGCTTTAGGAGAGAAAATGATGGGGAAGGAAATGGGAATTTTCTGATTATTTTTCATTGTCAGGGCGTAGTGATTAAGATTGGCTTAGATAACATTGGATTTCCAGATTCCAATTCACTGTAAAGTGCTTATTGAATCGGTATGCGTTGTGTTAGAAATCTGAAGGAGCTTATGAATTTGATAGTATAAATAAACTTTATGATGTTTAGATTGTTGGAAATACTTGTGGCTAAGATCATTGTGCTGCTGGTTCTTTGTCATTTCTCTTTGTTTCTTGTTTTGGTTTCATCTTGTAGTGTTCACCCTGCAAAATGTGTAGAAGACTACAACTACTAAGCATGCCCTTTGTTTAGAAAAAAAAAAAACTTAGATTCTATTTCTTGTAGTTGCAACTTCTAATGGGCTTGAGTTTTGATGTCTTCACAGCATTTTCAATTCATTGATGCCATCTGAGTACAGATTGCTAGTTTATTATAATTCCGTTATTTGTTTGCTATCTCTTTGTGCAAATGTTGAGTTTTTGAGGTTGTTAGGGAGGCTACCCTTGTTAATGTTTCGGATCAGCTTGGGATTGTACTTATGTGAAGTTGGCTTTGATTTGTAGATTGCTCGCTTGCTCACTGTTAAACGAGAAAGAGAGATTGAGGAGGGAATCGGTAAGAGGTTGTCAAGGAAGTTCGATCGACAATGGAAGAGGAGCATTGTTGTCAGACCACCTCCGTCATTGATTAAGTTGCAAGAGGAAGAAGCAGCTGCAGAAGCAGCTGAGAAGGCTGCATGATCCATATGTATCCGGCAAATACCATGTAGTCCACCCATGAAAATTAGAAATCTGGAATTTTTTTTGTTTAAATCATTGCCCAAGTGCTCCTTCAGACAATTTGTTTATAATGATCTGTTGTAGGTAGGATAATGTGATATTTTTTTTCTTCTCAAGTCCATTTGATGTCTTCTTTAATCCCTAAAATGGTGAATGGCATTGTGAAGTATGGATCTGTTGCGGGTAGGGTGGTGTTGTACTTTTGTCTCTCTTAAAAGTCCCAGTTGATGCCTTCTTTTCTCGACTTCTTCTTCACGAACCGGAACCACTTTTAAGATTTTCTGCTAAACGCTTTCAGAAATACTTTTTTGCAGGTAATTCTTGTTCATCTACTGCTACTGTTCCATATTTCTTTCTTGTTTATTTGGAGTAACTTCCTATTAGAGGTTCGGACCATAGTGTTATGATTTTTCGTTCTCAACCACAAATTTTTTAGGAAGCAATTTCGGTCCCAAGGTCGATAGTTGTGGAAATTAAAAGTCTAAATGATCTTTCAGGGTTACAAGAAAACTTCATATACCGCAACTCTCCAGAAAACAATGGTGTAAAATTATAAAATAAGATTTTTTATTTTTTATTTTTCCCCCCATATGTAAACAATGGGGAATTCGATTTTGGGTGCGGGACTTCACTGACCTGACCACGCTAGCTTAATCCACATTTGTAAAAGAAAATATATATTAAAAAAGGGAAGGAAAAAAAAAAGGAGCCAAAGGAAAAGGTATAAAAGGGCAAAACCCAAATCGCCAAATCGCCAAATCGCCAAGTCCCTCTTTTTCTCTCATTCTGCAAATTTAAGCTTTCTCAATCAGACCCATCGCTGCCATCGATGGAAAATGAAGAAGAAGCAGCTCTCTCGTCTAGCCCTAATCCCCTAGATGTGGACCCAGCCCTCCAAAAGAAGCACCAATCAATGCTCGACCGTCTCACCAACCGTCACCAAACTCGCTTAGGCAGCTCACTCACCCGCCGATCCGCGGAGTCCGACTCGTCCTCTTCTCCTTCCTTTGAGTCCACATCAACCTTCCTTTCCCGTTTTTCCAACTCCAAGAGCTCCATCGAGTCTCAACTCGCTCAATGTCGATTCGGACTCTCCGAGTCGACTCAAGTCAAACCCCAGCTCGACCAAATCTCCTCCTCCATCTCCGATCTCGAGAAGCTCGTCGCCGAGAACTCGTATTTTTTACCCTCGTACGAAGTTCGGTCCTCGCTCAAAACGATATCAGATTTGAGGCAAAGTCTCGAGATTTTGAGCTCCGAGTTATTACCCAAGAAGAAATTCGCTTTCAAGAACAAACCCACCAGAAAAGACCCAATCTTCGAATCCAAAGAGCAGGAGGAAGAGAAGAAACCTGAGAAACCCGGTTTCAGGGTTCCGGAGTCCCCGGGTTTTTGGAACAAGAAAGGCGAGATTTTGGTGCATAAATTTAAGGGATCGGAATTGGGAGAATTTACGATTGCGGACCTTGATTCCTGTGAGGTGAGGCTAACAGGTTCTGTGAGAGCGCTTTTTGTTCATAGATTAAGGAACTGTAAGGTTTATACAGGCCCTGTAACGGGTTCGGTTCTAATTGATGGGGTTGAAAGATGTGTTTTTATAATGGCGTCGCATCAAATTCGGATTCACAATGCAAAAAGGAGTGATTTTTATCTGAGGGTGAGGAGCCGGCCTATAATTGAGGACAGTTGCGGCGTGAGGTTTGCGCCATACTGTTTGAGCTATCAAGGGATTGAGGACGAGCTTAGGGAGGCCAGTCTTGATGGGGAGACGAAGAATTGGAGCAATGTGGATGATTTCCTCTGGTTGCGGGCGGTTCAGTCGCCAAATTGGTCAATTTTGCCGGAGGATGAGAGAGTTGGTCTAGTTGATATTTCAAATTCCGAGGAGAGTTAGGCTGTTACCCATTTTGTTTGTTACTAGTGTGTGTGCTTGGAGTAAAAGGTAACATTCTTTTGTTGTATTTGGTATTTAGATATGGATTATGAAAATCTTGAGTGGATTGGATGTGATTGACCTTTCTCTGATTGCTGATTAGTGTCCTGTTTTTTGAAGTGTTTTGCTTATTTATTTTTATATTTTTCGTCATTCCGAATTTAGCTGCCAAGATGATTATGATGTTGCAATGTGAAATTGTGGGAACTTGGTGGATGAGATTGATGCTGGATGGGGTAGTGAGGAAAAGACACAAAGGCCAATCTCATTGCTGATTTGAAATGTCTGTTTGAAATACATTATTTTATTGCTCTGTTCTGGAGATATGGGACCTTCTTTTGTAAAAAAATTGCCTTGGCTGTGAGTTTGATGCCCTGGAATCTGGATTTTCTGTTGTGTAGGTTGTTCATTGATTGATGTTTAGACATGTAAACACGAAGCATAAAATTAAAAAGTTTTCTTTTTTGACACACTAAGCTGATTACTTAGGTGAGGTGTAGTTTGAATCCTGGTGGTTTATCAGTAGCCAAAAATAACAAATAGATGTAAAGCAATGGGGAAGGAAATCAGAAGCCAATATTGAGTTTGAAAAGGCTTATATTAACTGTTGTGCGACTCATGTCAGTGATCCGTGTAGCATTTTGCATCATGTTACAGACAAGTTTTCCTTGAACTGGTTGAGGATACATGTGTATATTTACATGTTATTTTGAGTAAACTGAATTAGATTGGGGAACACACTGTCGTGCACAAGTGGGGATTGTAAAAGACACCAATATTGGAGAGTTCACAGGGGAAGCATGAATAGTAGCAGCCCCTTTAGATTTCCTCACCTTTCTTTGGTTTTTTTCATCTCTCTCTATGTATTTTGTTCTCACTAAACTGGTGCTACTTTTATGAAAAATAATTTTTGCAGATTTGATTCTTTTGTAACATAATTTAGACAAAATATAATTTCGCTCTTCTCTAATGCACATGTTACTGTTTTTCTTTGTTATTTTACTATTTTTAAAAAAAAGTAAATTAAAGTTAGTTTCTTTCTCATTGAATGTTAGTCATTTCCTGATAGAACACCCATTTTTTGTCCGTTATGAATTTTAACAGACTTTTGTATTTGCCCTTATTTGAGATAAACATTTTACAAGGAGATCCAGTGGAAAGGGAATCATGTTACTAGATCGGTACTGATTAAAGTTGTTAACGTTCTGTTCCTTTTAAGAATTAATTTTCATAGAATAAATTGAGCTTGTTGTACATTTCACTTCTCTTTCTGATATAATTGTTGTAAGTTTACAAAAACTTTAATTTCTTTCCTTTAAGTATGATAATTTTCAGATATGTTCCTGCTTAATAAGTATACTTTTTCTTTCGTTTTGAATTTTTATAAATTCCCGATTGATTAACCACCTCCAGTTCATTTTCATCAAGCAGAATAAATGTGGATATCATTGTCTGTAAGGTTCTCTTTTAGGAAAAAAATTTCATTGTTATCAATTGAGCTTTTAATGGTTTTTGATATTTCCCTTCCCCTGCAACAATCCTTCCTATGGGAACTTCCTCTGGTGCTCTTAAGATGGTGGATAGCAACCTAAAAGGTAGGATGGTGACTTGAAGTTAGTGGGCATATTTGTGAGATGACTTCCTGTTGGAGTCAATTAACTTCTCTTCTGTAGATGGCTCTTCTTATTTACTCTGGTTGTTTCAGTAACTAGTGCCTCTCTTTGCAAATAGGAAGTTTCTTGCTGTGCGATGGCAATTTAGTAATGACAGTATGAACGCTTATGCACAGTATATACTGAATGCATGGTTATTCTTTTGATGCTCGATTTGGTTGCTTAAATTCTTGGGATTTATGTTTATACTCTTCCACTTAATAAACATCAGATCTGTCCCATGTTCGAGACAATAATGGAAGACTAGCAATCTTAGCTTCTTGTATAGGAATTACAGAAAAGTCCCAATGGACTTAATGAAATCATGACTCATATGCAGAAATTTTGTAGTTGCTAAACTTCTAGGAAATGCATCTATGCTCATTGGATTGGATGCTTCATGATTCTGTTGTACAGTGCAAACTCTGATTGTATTAGGACTGCATAAACAGTGCTGAAAGAATGTGGTTTATTTTGACTGCATAAAATTGTCAGTCAGTCAGCATGTGAGAACTGGTTATTCAAATTTACTTTTCCTTTTAATTTCTATAACTAGCTTCTCTTACGACTTAGGATTGGATATTTTTGAGTAAATTGCAGTGGCATTCCTGAGATTTTGTTAAGAACAAACAGAATATACTTCTCCAATGCGGCATGTAATAATGACAATAATAATTTCAAAAACAATGGAGAGAAACCTTGCATTGGAGTAAGTTTGTAATGTTCACAACGATTTAGATCAAGGAGGTAAGTGTTAGTCTACGGGGATGCATGTGTTATTACACAAAATCTCAAAGAGGTTACTGTATTTGTAGTAATATATCCTCTTATCTAAATGTGTCTTTGGTTACACCTTATCTTGGAATCAAATACAAAGTCCACTTTGTTGTTGAATGTAAACCTATTTTGTTGACTTTTTAAATCAAATAATCCAAACGTGAATCGTGTTTGCTTAGTAGGTAATGAGCTTCTATTCATATGTGACAGCTAGCTGTCTGCCTTGGTGTCTAATGCTTCAAGCATGACTCTTAATGCTTATATATCATGTACTCTTTTGAATCAGATGGAAAACACGGCCTCCAAATTTGTTTTGGATTTGACAGGGACGACTCCATAGTTTGAAATCTATCTGCCAATTTTAAAAAATGTAGAAATTTGAGGATGACCATTTTACCCCCTCTCTCTCTGTGTGTTTGGTCCTGGCTAGCAGCTAGGCTGTTGATAGCATGACAACGGACATTGACGCTTTCTTTGACTTCATTCTTGGTCTTGTATACCGTTTGGAATATTGCTAGGTTCAGCCCTATCATTCCAATTAAGAATTGATTGCGTGGAAAACGAATAGTAGTTTGTGCTGGAATTTTGACCAAACATGGATTTGTTAAAGAACAAGTCAAAGATTCCTTTTTTGCTTTTGAAGGATTGATCACCGTCTTGGATATTATATAGAGCCAGAAAAGTGAAATCTGGATTTGATTAATTGTTTAATGATTCCTCTCTCAGAACTGTCAAAGTTGGGGTTGGCAGCATTAACTTTCTCTGCCATTTCCACATAACAAAGTCATAATCTGGAACTCTGCAAAGCTTTCCAGCTTATGCCTAGTTTGTCTCTTAGCAGAAGTTACAAGTACTTAACATGTGTATTTTAATTTCTAAGACATGGTCTAACTTAGTTTTGGTAGCAAAGTAAGCACCATATATTGTGAGGTCTATGTTTACACACGTGGGTCCTCATAATATGAATTGCCGTTTGTAATTATAGACTTATGTCTTATATATAGTATATAAGAAAGAGATGACAAGGCAAAGCATATGGGGATACCTTCATACCTTTATCTGTTAATAATGACTTCTTCTTTTTTTTATTTTTGTTTTTTTGGTCTGGTACTTCTTTTCAATCTTACCCACTCCAACCATGTGATTATCAGCTTTGCACAGAAAATTTAGAGCTTTGACTAGATTCTTTATATCATAGCCAATCATCTGGTATATATATTCATGGGGCAGATCTATATGATGGTAATCTATTCCTACTCCATATATATATCATGTGACTTAAAGCTTTCCATGCAGAAAGCTTTTCAATCATTGACTAAGTTGTCTTAATCTTTTAACCAATCAACTGAGATATTTATATTTATAGGAGAGCTAGTTGGTGTCTTGATGGTGATCTCTCTCTTTCTCTCCCTCCCTCCCTGTCTCTCCTACAGTCTTGTTTTTAGACTTGTTACATCATCTTCTGATACAATATTCTTCGATGGTCATTGCCTAGCTCCATGCTTGTTTTTCGTACGGAGTGTGAAAAGATCGAGACTTCCCTGGATTAATGAAATGCTTAAGGTATGTCTACATCCATTTATACTTTGAAGCCTGATTGTTAGATGCATGTATATATTATCTTGATCCTGATGCTACGAAACTGAAGAGCTTAGAATATAGAGGTTTCTTGTCAAAGCTATTTTCTTGTTTACCTTTGCACTCCACATTTCCTTGGAGATCACCATTTTTGATGAGAGGATCGAGTTAGTTGTATGCATCCCAGGATACTTAGATGATAAGCTTATATCTGCATGAATTCTTAGCAAATTCTACATCCTATCCTTCCACATTTTGTGTAAATGAAATTGGATTTGTGTTTCTGACATATCCTGTTGTGGAATTTTTCTTTTGAAGCATAGTACTAGTTCTTATATGTCCATTTCTTCTTTGGAAGTACATGTTCTTTTGGTGCTGCCTTTAAATTAAGGTTTTTGACAACTGACAAACACCTTAAAAGAAGAGAGAAAAGGGTTTTTACTTTTACTTTTTCTCTGATTTTGAGAAATCACTGAAACACAGGAACCACTAGTGTTTGTCCATGTTGGTCAAATGGATTCTTAAGGCTTTCTTGTTTGTTTGTAAAAGGGTTTTGTTTTTTCGTAAAAGCGTTTGTCCATTTGTTGTATTTAGTGTTCCTGGGCTGTGCTCTCCAATAGGAATAGGACAAGTCTGCTATTGGGCCTCTATGGCCGATCCAACTCATAGGTTGCATTGCAATTAGGGCTCTAAAGTATGTTTAGTGTGACTATTTATGACACCCATGAATAATTTGTTTTCAGATTCTCCGTTGTTGATTTCAAGCTGTGCAAATACCAAATGGTTATAACTTGTACAATTATTTTTTATTTTTTTAATAATACAAAGCGATATTCAGGAAAGGGGGAAATCGAATTTAGGATGGTAGGTCCACAGGTGCATGGGTAAATGCTCTTAACCAACTGACCTCGGGTGTGTTTGCGTGATTCTATAGTAAGGTTTTGAAAATGCTCGTATATATCGTTTCTTAAACTAGGGTGTGTGCTTGATGGATTTCATTGTTGAATATACCGTCTCTTGTGTTTTTGTTTTTATGCTCGGAAAACACAAGAATTTAAATAAATAAAAAAATCAAATGGTCGTGAGCCCATGAACTGAACCGTTCTTGGACAGGTTCAGATCAAATGGCAATTTTTGTGCAAAATCAAACTGAAGTGGACCAGTAATTTTTCACGATTTGGTTTTTGGTTTGAAGAGAACCAAACTGAGCTGTGCTCACCCCTAGAGCCTCTATGTATGTAAGTTACGCAACATTAATGCACCTTGCAGCTAGTGTCTAACACAATCATCGGTTTCATGGTTTAGGGTTCAACTGTGCTCGTATACAAGTTGATATGCAAGTTTGGGAGGGGCGACAAGATAAGGGTTCTATATGCGACGTGCATGTGTTGGTCTTGTCCAATACTTTTATAATAAAAAAAAGGGTTGACTTTTCTAAAGTACAACACTAGCAATTTATACTTTAAAAAGAACTGAAATTAACAAAAACAAAAAAAGAAAAAGAAATTAAAACTCCTCAATTTAGAATTGAGTTTTTCCTTTTCCCGCCAAAGATTAGCAGTCGTAGCATTGATTGCAGTCCATGTATATGTTTTGAGCTAAAAGATACTATTCGTACATATTTTTCAATGTTGATTTCCTTTCCAGCAGCGATTCTGTGTCATTTTTAGGGTTTTCCTGCATGCAGCTCCATGCAGTGTAAATCCTAATTCTTATTATACTCTTTGAAGAAGCCCTAAGAAACTCAAACCATGTAGTACTAGTAGTAATATATAGGTAATAGATAAATAACATCATCATTATAGTTCTTGCGCCTCCTCCACCCCATATATTAGATATAGATGATCATATGTTATCTGTGTCATTATCTTTATGTTCGTTGGATTTTCGATAGATAGATAACATGAATTCAATTCATAACCTAACCCTTAAAAAAGAAGAAGAGAAAAAGATGGGGAAATGTTGAACTAATAGCGCTGGTGGTCCAAGGTTAAAGGGTCATCAAGAGTTCAAAGGTGCAAGGTTAAACTTATTGTGAGAATGTTTGGAAAGTCTGAAAACCTTGCAAAGGCTTATAAGGTGTTGGGCTTCTCCTCCTATTGCCTATTGGTTTTGGAGTGGAACCTCAACTTCCTTCCAAACTCTCATACATCTTTACCTGTATCGTCTGTGTATATATATATGAAAAAATATCTTGGATTCATGTTCCCATATCTTCTCTATAGACTTTTATTTTTCAATAAACGTTGTTGGGTTTGATCAAATAGTTGATGAACATGAATTTCATGCTCACCAAAAGCACATGTATATATTTGTGTGTGTATTACTGTGATTCGCTGACTTTTAATCCAAGAATATGTGAGATGAAAAAGGTTTCATTACCCTCGATTGGAATAAGGAGATCATGTGACTAGGCTATACTCATATAGATATATGTGCATGGAAATGATTTATTGTTGATAGTTTGACATTTTAATTTGTTAAATTAATAATCTAATTTGTACATCCATACGTAATTTCACCTAGTTAATGGTCCATGATCATGATTGACCAAACATTTATGCAAAATTCCATATGGTTAATGGTTTTTAGATTGATATATGGTATATATCAAGTCAGATAAAATTATCCTACACACATGCACATCGTCTGTTCAGACCATTGAGTGTGTGGAATCATGTGTGAATGTTTGTTTTTGATTGACATCGCGACAATATAATATATGTAGAGTACTTCATGACAATATAATATATAGATATTATATTCCACAATGTTAGGCATAATGGTTGAGAAAACTGGATGCCTTGAAAGTATGAAAGTGAGGAGTGATGAAGAAGAATTCAGCAATGGTTGATCGAGATTGTTTATAAATTTGAACGCAGAAATGGGGTCCTTGTCTGAGACTATCAGTTAGGAAGAAAACATATTCTATGTTGAGTCTCTTATTATAGTAATGCAGGCATCTTATAAAAAAAAGGTGATGACACACTGCCCTTGCTTGAGTCAAAACCAATAGGGTTCAAAGGTTACACAAGAACACAATTATGAAAGAAAGAAAAACCTAGGGTTCGACACGTAATTTTGTCATTCAAACGGTAAAGATATGATGAAATTAGCATAGATTTCGAGACCCCACATAAGCTTTTGTGGTTTGTATTAGGGTTGTTGGGGTATAAATGGTTGAAAAGATGAGTGAAGTTGTTGTTCGATGAAGGCTCAATTGGCATTCACGTGTACTAGACGTAATGGAGGTTGTTCTTTTTTAGGAACCAATCGTGGTTGCTTCTCTGGTGCAGTCTCTATTTGTTAATTCAAGCACTTAACAAAACCTATTCTAACTGTCATTGTCAATGTTAGAAAGATGAGAGATCGAAACCCCACAAGCTCAGGTGGCCAATCTCAGTTTGTTTGTTTTGAAAAAAAAAAAAGATTTCATATTACCAGGAAGGAGATCAACCACAACTAATACAATTAGATGACGATCTCGAAACCCCACTAATAATATAGCTCTAGCTAGGTTTTCCATAGCCAATACATGACAGAAATTAACAGCTGAGTTTTGAGTCATCTTGCAGTCGAGATCTTTTCTGTGTTCTTCGTTCATGGCATAAATAAATCTGACGAATGGGTCTTTGTTGAATTCTTGAAGCATCAGTAATTCTAACTTGAGCAGTTTTCTTATTAATTATTTCCTTTGGTCATAATATTAATTAAACGGACTGTCACTATATGAATTACATGATGTGTGTACTGGATATCTATTTGATAATCCTATTTTCTTCGATTAGAAACGAACTATATTACTCTATGTGAGCGAAAGGGAAAGGAAATGTTGATGGAAAACCTAGACATCAATTATTTCAAGTAGGTCAAATCCTTTCCTTTCTGGATCTTTCGAAAAACCAAACGATCCGTCGTCAATGATTCATAATATTAATGTCTTGCATGCGATTAAAACGACTATAAATTGCATGTAGATTATTAAAATGGAAGCGATCGATGCTTCTTATTATTTTCTGGTTTCTGCTTTGTGGTCCTAACTGTGGAGATGGAGTAGCAATGAAGAGAGAGACAGATGGGAAATGGCCATACGTGGCCTTAGAGAGAGAGAGAGAGAGAGAGAGAGAGGGCATAGAAAGTCCGAGTTTAGATGTATCGGGTAGAAACTTGAGAGAGCAAGCAATTCAGTTGTTTAGCTGACATTACAGCTATGATCTTTTCTAATGGACATTTGCTCCCTCTGGTCTGTTTGGGTGACATCACTAGACCTATATTAAATTATTTATGTAATCAAACCAGCTGCCTCGTTTCAAATTAGTTTCTTTTCTGATGTGAGATTTATAATGATATGTGATGGTCCACCCGACAAGGAACCTTAGTTGAATTCAAGAAGCAATCTTTTTATTTTCTCTGTTTTAAAAAAGAAAAAAATCGTTTTTTTCGTTGCTAGCTTTCGTGAAGATGGTGTTAGTGTTCATAGGGTTATTAATTCAACTTCGAGAAACCCTTTTAGGAGTGAAACTTGTACCGACAGCAAAATGAGGTCAGAGGAGGGGGAAAGAAAGACAAAGAAAATTTTAATGGACTTGTCGTCCTTATTGCTTTGACCTACGTACGTGGTCATGATAATTTGATAATTATAATGTCTACTGTGAGTTAGGTTTAACATAGCTCGATCGCTTAACTGATAAGAAACATGTTTAGTTTAATATTCTTTTGCCCTCGAGAAGCCTTTGAAATTAGTTATTGTGCCATCCTTAAATGCGTACGTATTTTACAAAATAGTATAATATACATGCCTGGAATTTTTACATAGTATATGTACAAGCGATTGGATGAAGGAGGTTTACACAAATATTCACTAGGTAACCTCTGCGTAGATGGGTGGTGGTGGAAAAACTCAACTAATTGAGGTATAACCCACTCGCAAGAAGCAAGAACCTTAATTAACTGGCCCATGGTTGAGGGAGATTCATAAGGAAAATATCCTTTCCATCTGGTACAAGGCTCTCATCAAACACTCTGAATTAGATAGAACCGATCAATTTTGAAGCAGTTCCAGAAATTAAAGGTTGCGGGCATCGGATTAGTTTGTATAAAGGGTTTTAATCTATTGGTAATTAATGATATTTATACATCTTAATTCGTATATGTAGAAACACCAATGCGAAGACATGCCTTCCTCGTGAGGTTCATCGATTTTAATAACTTAGTTCTTCACCTGTACTGATCTTTCTCATGCATGTTCCTTTCCCTCTTGGGTGAAAATTGCAATGAAATCTCTTTTTTTCCTAACAGGACAAAGGATAGAGGACGACCAAGGCATTAACAAATGCCATTGACGCATTCTCATCGAGGTTAACTAAAGAAGGATGTCTTTAGGGTTTCAAAGTGGTGGAATTTAGGGCGCTTGCCGCACCAACTTCTTGGCTAACAAACTCACTGGTCAAATGGGGTCACATCCATCCATATGTCCCTTTCTCTGTGTAAGTATTTTGAACAAACAACAAAGATATTTTTTAATCTATTTCTTTCTAATTTTGCTTTTGCATGAAGATCACCTTATGATTAATTTCAATCATTAAAATCCACTGTGATTTAAAGCTTTTTCTGATATATCTTGTCGTGGGTTCGGGAGAATATGATTCGTGCTTACCTAGTTATTTTTTTAATGAAAAAAAGTTTAGGAGGCTACTAGGGGAGTTTCTCTAGGGTTGCTAAAAATAATGCACATTAATATGTAAATAACTCGGTATTGTCTCATCTGAAACTCTTTAGAAAACAGTGTTTCCTCCAACCCAAGAAAAATTAAAAAGAACATGGGGTGGCTGCATTTCTACTTTACTTTTGCATCACTTGCTCCGTACGTAGGTTCCCCGTTTCTTTCAATAAAGATTAAACCTTTATTATTTTTTATCACAAAGAAAATCAAATACACGCTTTGCCCTCGTTTTGTGTCGAGCTGCAATTTCCATATAATACTAGAATAATTAACAGAAACTAGTGTTAAATTGTCAGACTCATTGTGATAACAAAAATACTAAGATATATTATAGATATAAAAATTTTCAGGATTAGAACTCATATATGATGGAGAAAGATAAAGTTAAATTAATGCTTTTGCTTTAGAACTCATATATTTCGATATTATTTAGTATGGGCGGTTTTTTTTATTTTATTTTATTTTATAATATAGATAAAGACAATAGATTGCATTTTTAATTCAGACACAAAGTCAGTATAAATACAGATAATCACACAATCTTATTACAAATATGGAACCACAATAACTATAAAGGGTTAATCCACATACGGAGAACTCCATCGGCAACCTCAGGCACACAATTGTACCTCTACACATAGCCATAAAGGGCCAAATAAATCCCGACAAAAAAGTTGAAAGCTTGTAAGAGTTGGGCATAGACCACAACACATAGAACTACGACTGCAAACTAAAATCTTTAAACTCTCACAAGTAAAAAATTACAAGAAGAGACTACGAACACACAACAAACTCAAAAAAGGTTGATGCACTTGTTACAAACAAAAACTAAAACACACGAATTAAATCAAGAGTTGGAACTCGAGATCTACAAAATGACCCAGTAAAACCAACAAAGGCAGCCACGTTGTCCCCAAGCAAATCAAAAGCCCGAACTCTATATGTGCAACAAAAAAAAAGAGAGAAGAGAGGGAAGGTGAGGGGATGGGTGGGTAAGAAGGGAGGGGAGGTGAGGTGGGTGGGAAGGAGATGACAGAACAAGAGAGAGAAAAGTTTGGGAGGGAAGGAGGATTTGTGTATCAAAGCAGAGAGGAGGGGAGGAAGAGGGGAGATGGGAGGAGAAGGAACAATCACCTCCTCCCCCCTTAAGGTATGTGGTGCTAGAGATGTTTTTTTTCCAGGAAATATTTTTGCTCATCACTTTAATCTAATGTGTATGCTCACTATCTTTCTTAATACTTGACACGTATCCATAGGCATAACCATGATTAATTTTTTACTTTGATTTATGTGACTATGATTATGCTTATAAACACATGTCAAGTGTTAAGAATGGTAGTGAGCATACATCTTGGGTTAAAGTGGTGAGCAAAGATGCTCCTTTTTTTTTTCTTTTTTTTTTTTAAGATGAGACTAGGGTTTTCAATATGAATAGTTTAAAATAACAGTTAAAAATGGTGTGATGAAAAAATAAAATTATATATATGAACCTTAACTTGTATCTATTTTAGGCATATTAATATCTCGAAATTAGGAAATAAACATTCATATTTAAGTTTCTTATCCGGTTTTGGAATTATCTTTTTGTCACCACATGTATATGGCTCATTAGTTGGTCCAAAACTTTATATCAGTGGGTGATACCATTAATTATGGTAGACAAGTACTTAGGCTATGTTTGACAATGTTTTTCAAATGGGTAAAATTATATTGTATATATGCATACCATGCATATATACATTTATTAAAAAAATAATAATAAAATTAAAAAAAAAAAAAAACTCCCTTGGCCTTTGATACGAATTTAGACTTCTTGTATTAGTTTCTTCACATCAATAATATTCTATCGTTTAACATAAATAAATAAATAAATATCCCATATCTATATATTTCTTTTATTTATTGTTATCTTCCATCTTAACATTTTCAATTCAGTTTCTTTCTTTTACATTATATCCTAACCTATCCCAATAACGAAGAATAATTCACCTAATTATGGTTCTGTAGAACTTCTTTTTTAATCTATTCGCACAACCTGGCTGGAGCTTGCAAGCTATCCATTGTCCCAGCAATAAAATAAGATAAAAATGAATTAAAGACACCAAAAAACTTAGTAGCTAATCTGGGCCAACGTGATCTAAGTGGGACTAAAGTAGTACTTAAACCCCTTTAATAATAAGCTTTGGTTTTTTCTTGTTTTCCGGTGAGAAAGTGAGAAAGTGAGAGAGAGAGAGAGAGAGAGAGAGAGAGAGAGAGAGAGAGAGAGAGAGAGAGAGAGAGAGAGAGAGAGAGAGAGATAGAGATAGAGAAAGGTGGTGAAGGCAAATGGATAGGAGAGTGGGTATATATTTGAGTTGAGCTCATGCGTAAGCTGGCCAAATATTTCAGAAATGAGAGGGCCCCCATTAATTTAATTCCTTCTTTTTTATACGTGAGTTTATAATTATTATGACAAGTTCCATTCCATGCACTGCAATCAATGACGAAATAAGGGCCTTCTTCTTCGTTGCGTGCATGGAATGAGTTCCTCCAACCACCGATGACGTGCCACCTGTTCCTTGTTGCTGACTTCTAGCTACTCAGCCACTTATATAATAATACATTAATTTCATAAATTTGCTCACCCCTTTCTTTTCTTTTGTTTTCCTTTTCTTTTCTCCATTTCCCACACTTAGATCGGGTTCCTCATTTTGACTGTTAAGAAGCAAAAATGGAAGAAATTGGATAGTCATATTAGGCTGACCAAATGTAAGAGAAAAAATTGTGTGGGGAATTTGACAGGCTATCGCCTAATTAAATCAGAATATGTGTTGTATGTGGCAAGAAATTAGTTTTTCTCCGCATCTAGACATCAAACTCTGTTTATTTATTAGTGAAAGTAGTCGGAACTTAGTGATAAATACACTAAATGGATATATGATATGTGGGCGACTTGCTTCTTTTCGTTTTTTTTTTTTTTATGTTTCCTCATAGATTAAATACAAATATATAAAGTTGTTTTTTTTGCTTGATGTGTATATATATATATATATATGTCTTTTTTCAAAATATAATTCAAGGAAGGGGAGAGCCGCCGCACTATACATGATCAAAATATATTCCAAGATTAATGGTGCTCAAGCTATAACCTGCTCATGTGACATTTTCCAATTTGTCGTAGCCCAAGACTATCAAAGCAAGCTTTGGTGAATCAAGCACACTACGAATTATAAAATCCTCATCATTGACGAGTAATGTTTTTTTTTTTTATGGCAATTCTATCACCACTGTTTTAGTCGCTATATGTCTGCAGTGGGGCCATATACCCCCCACGAAAAAATGAAAATGAAAAATAAATTTAAAAAAAAAAAAACCATGGTCCACTTATGATTAATCAAGACAATATCAAGACAGATTGTCAAGACGAAAATAATGTCGAGTGAGTTATGAAGCACAGAGAAGGGTAAATTTGTCATTTCAAGAAGAAAAAGGGTGTAGTTGTTTTGCTAGCAAATAGGAGACTAGCACGTCAGTCAGCCTCGATGTGATTGGAGGCGACAAGAAGATGGTGTATATAAATAGAGTGGTGAGTTATCAATGGTTGGATTGGAGGGAGGCAACCAAATCTTCTTAGGTAAAGAAAATGGGAAGGTCTCCTTGTTGTGATGAGAGTGGCCTCAAGAAAGGTCCCTGGACCCCTGAAGAAGATCAAAAGCTCATGAATTACATTCAGAAAAATGGCCATGGAAGCTGGAGAGCCCTTCCAAAACTTGCAGGTACTGATCCTCTCATGTACACAACATAAAACTCTCTCTCTCTCTCTCTCTTAACTGGGTTATGTTTTTTTTTTCTTGAAATAATTTCAGGCTTAAACAGATGCGGCAAGAGTTGCAGGTTACGATGGACAAACTACCTTAGGCCAGATATAAAGAGAGGGAAGTTTTCTCAAGAAGAAGAACAAACAATTCTGAACCTCCATTCCATCCTTGGCAACAAGTAGGCTTCATATTATTTTTTTTCACAAACTTAATTATTTTATATATTGTGGCATATATTATTACTCAATCAGATCCTCTATAACGTTGTATATGTTGAGACAGTATATATTGTTGGTCAAGCAAGATCATTATTAGGTAGATTATTCTTCTAATATATGGTATCTAGCAAGAAAATATATCCATTTTTATTATTATAAAAAAAAATACATGTTGCTTGATGTATGTATAAACTTACCCTTCTTTGTTTTGGTTCTTGACAAGATGGTCAGCAATTGCAAGTCACCTACCCGGTCGGACGGATAATGAAATAAAAAATTTCTGGAACACCCATTTGAAGAAGAAGCTGATTCAGATGGGTTTTGATCCGATGACTCACCGGCCTCGGACCGATATCTTCTCTAGCTTGCCTCATCTTCTAGCTCTTGTCAATTTGAAAGAGCTCCTGGACCATGGAGGGCACACATCTTGGGATGAACAAGCTGTGAGACTACAAGCAGAAGCAGCTCAAATGGCTAGGCTCCAATACCTACAATGTCTCCTCCAACCTCCTCCTGCTAATAATTCCTTTGGAGCTGGTAGCCCAAGCAACCTAAATGATATCACTGACATGGAGACCATCAATCTTTTGAGCTCTCTCTGTTCATATCAGTTGGATCAAAACCCACCACAATATCCTGGAGCTAATTTCGAACCAGTCCAAGATCATAATTCAATCCCTTTCTCTCATTTGCCTGACTTACAAACCTATCAAACACCTTCACTGAACAACAACAAGGACATGGTTAACCAAGCTGAAGATCAATTTGCTGTAGTTTTGAGCCAAGGGCAAAACTCTCCCAACAATCCATGGAACATTCCTTCTTCTTCAAACACCACTCCATCTCCTACTTCTATGGCTCCTCCGGTGGCAGAGACTTCGATAAGCAACACCATGGGAGATGCTTGCAGTACTTCAAGCTTTGGAGGAGTGGCTAATTCGGCTTGGTCTGAGCTTCTTCTTGAGGACTCTTTTTTCAATGAGATTGCTTAATTAATTAGGTAGAGATGTGTGCTAAAGGTTTCTAATTGCATGATCACTTACTATTTATGTGTACTTTCTGATAATATATATTTACATATGTGTATACTCTTCGTTAATTATATGTATAATTAATCGTTTAATTATATGTATAATTAATCGTTCTGAGGTCTCATGCAAGAGGAATCTGTTTTACTAGCTGATTAATTAATATTTAATTACATGTTTTCCCAATTGGAGAAAAGAAACCGAACCAACCCAACATTCCTGCAGATTAATTAATATTATTATCATCATCATCATCTTTATTATCACCTAATGCTTTGAAATCTCACTACATGCATATGCATGGCACGCAAGTCCAAGGAAAAACAACCACAATGACACATATATTACAATGCTAATAACATCTGCCTAATTTCTTTGGCCAATAGAACCAGGTAAAGGTCAAATCCACAATAGAATAGGTGACAGGTCCTCCCTCTGCCTATTCCTAATCTCTTGCCGCTCCCTCCACAGCACCTTACTTGATTGATGCACGTGGCATTATATGTGTACCATATTCTTGTTCAATCAAATCATGAAGGCTTGAGAGTCATTCGCACATTAAAATTTTTGTACTACTCATAGTGTATTTCAACCACGTGCCAGATGATTAATGGCTAGTTCTATGGGAGAAGCATCTATTGTTTGAGTTTTTAACTCTCTATGTTTTCATAGGATGCTATGCTTGTGTATATGTTTATGGACTCCTCAAATATATTTTGGGAATTGTTA